>NC_051315.1:1272198-1497469 GCF_015220235.1 Choloepus didactylus
GCACAGGCCCTGTGCAGCCCAGGACAAGGATGGTGCTGATGACAACAGACAATGCAGCAAGTCAGGTGTGGGGGCAGGACTGGAGTCTGGTTCCTGGTATTGCTCCCCAGAGGCTCATCCTGCCTCTAAGCCTGAGCTGCCTCCTCTGCAGGGTGGGAGTGGCAGGGCCCCCGCTGATGTGTGCCATGGCACAAGAAACAAGGCCACATCAGGGACCCTCTCAGGACAGCACTGGGCACCCAGGTCCTCTATGATTTCTGATTATTATTGTTAGTAGCCAAGGTTCACTCTCATAGATTATTAAGAACATTGAATGCCATTAAAGCCTTTAAAAACAGAACAGAAATACGCTCATCCTTACAAAGCTGCTGTAGCACTGGGGCTGCCACTAGAATTGAAGGCTGCATGACTCTCAGTGAATGGTCTCCCGGGCTAGGACACCAGGGTGGGGTTGGGGGTCAGGCTCAGCCACTCACCCTGGGCTTTCAATGCCCTTAGCCCTGTCACATTCTTGGGATTCTCCCAACAATCCAAAAGGCCATGTGGATTGGTCCACATGTGGAGCATGGGATGGTTTCCCCCATGTTGGCCTGAGGAGAATTTGCCAATCCCCAGGACCCCATCCAATGGAGTTCAAAGAGTGCACTTTGCTTGGTCCCTGTAGTCTTCCTGGGACATTTCAGTCTTGAAGGTGCCAGGCCTGCTCCCTCCTGCTCCATCTGGGTGGTGGCAAAGGGCCACAGGGTCTCTGAACAGGGTCCATATTCCTAACCTGGGGGATGGCAGCATTGAGATTCTGGGGAGGATCTGTGGGACTCAAACAGCTCCCAAGCCCAGGCTGGGAATGGGATAGACCCTGAATGTTGGGGGGGTGGAGTCTGGACTGATCCAGATGATCAGGGTCCCAGGTTGATGCTTGCAGGTGAAATGGAACTTGCACTTGGAAAACTGAAACAGGAACCCAGCTCCCAGGGGCCAACTGCATAGAAACTAAGTAGAACAACACAGTCCCCTGGAATCTGTTGGGGATGTATGCATGCATGTGCATGAATGAGTGCATACATGTGATGTGCATGTGTGTGAATGTACATATGTGTGGTGTGCATGTATGGGAATGTGTGAGCATGTACCTGTGCACATGTGTGATTATATATATGTGCAGGCATGTATGTGAGCATGTGTATGTGTGAATGTGTGAGCATGCATTCTGTGTGCACATGTATGTGAGCATGTACATGTGTGTGCATGAATGTGTGATCATGAACATGTGCACCTGTGCATGTGCACTGTATTTGTGCATGTGTGTGAGCATGTACACATGCATGTGAATGTGGGTATTGTGCATGCATATGTGTGAATATGCACATTTGTGTGATGTGTATGAGTGAGTGTGCACTGTGTATGCACATGTGAGTGTGTGTGTGTGTGTGAATGCTTGTGTGTGCATAAATTCAGGAAAATCCAAGCACCAACTATATTGGGGGTTAGAAGCTGAAAATGCAAACACAACTGATAACCTTCCTGACAAAACTAGTTCTTTCTGTTATTAAGTTGTCCTTTACCATTTTGATAAGTTTCAATGTTAAGTCTCTGGGTTTTCATATTTTACTTACTGTTGGTAACTAGTACTGTTCACTTCTGCATCCTCAGGCACACACACATTCACACACAGAGAGCATCAAAGACACAACTAACTGAATCACAGAGTATTTAAACTTGGGAAGAGCCTGAATGGCCTAACTTCTAAAAGAACTAAAATGCTTCTTGCTGATATGCCCAAGCCTTTGCTTTCTCATCTGAAAGCCCACTTCTCAAGGACATCTGGGGGATTGAAGGAAAGAGTGTGTTCTAAGGGCCACTCCCCAGCCCCTCTTAAGATTCTTATCCCAGGATTCAAGGCACTGTCCCTTCCCTCAGGCACTGTGAGAAGCCAGGAAAGGGCAAATGCTCCAAACCTCCTTCTTCTCCTAATCCTGGGAGCCCCCCTCTATTCTCTGCAGGCCCTGTCCACCTCTTTGCACTTTGTAGTCTTTTGCTGTGTGCTAAAGCTACCTCTGCTTCCCTCTGGGTTCCCTTTCAGAGTCTCAAAAGCTTTTACTTTCTTACCACAACTTGGCTCTTGCAAATCAAATGTTTTGACTTTTCTAACTGTTGCCTAATATGTGAGTTTCAAGACCCAGTCTGGCAGCTGAAAAACTGAAAATTGAACATTTCATTCCATTGTGGATCCTGCTGCATCTCTCTCAATTTTTCTTGTGGTGAGACAGAACGGAAGAAATTAGTACAAGGAATTGTGGAAAGTAAATACATAAAAATGACATTTTAATCTGGTGTCTTCCTCCTTCTTTCAGACCAGTGCTGACAGAGTCCATTAGCTGGGCTGCTGGCACTTGGAGGAAGGTGGATTTGCCATCATCTCCAGCAGGAACTGGAGGCTCAGAAAGCCCAGAGGAGGGGCACTGGGAGTGGCAACCCTGGGTGCTATCTCTCAACCTCCCAGACCTCACTTTGCTCCTCACTGAGCTCAGAGCAGCCACCATCACCCAACATGTCACCATCTTCTGAAGCCATCAACTCTCCCCACCATCCTCAGGGATGTTTATAACCCACCCCAGACCAACAAAAGCTATTAGGACACCTCATGAGGACTTCTTCCTGCTGCCTGCCCTTAACCTCTGCTGCAGAATCACGTTCCACACCAGAAGGAGGGGGCTGGCTTGGGAAAAGCACCCCCACCCCCAAACCCCTCCCCCATCACTCTCTAGCCACATGAACTCTTCCACTGTTTGGACCTCGGTGCCTTTAGATGCAAAGCACTGGCAGTAACAGCCTTGCCAGGCTGAATCCAGGGACTGTGGCTGAAAAGTTCCCCATGGAATGGTGATGCTGGGTCCCCTGCCCATTTATCCCTGCCTGGCCTGCTGGGACCACCCATCACCCACAGGGCCATGCAGCCCACAGCACCTTCTCCTGACTGTAGAGGGCAGCAGGCTCGAGTGCACAGTTCTCAGGGCAAGTGACTGCCTGTGCAGGAGGCTGTTCTCCAGGGGGCGGAGCTTACAGAATGCAGCCTAATGAGCTCAGCAATTTGCAGCCCTGCTCAGAGCAGAAAGCTCTGGGGGACCATGGGGTGAGTCACATTCTAGTTTCCTGATAAAGGAGAATGTTTGGAGAGTCCTTCCACCCTGTAGTCTCGGGTCATCAACCCAGAAACTTGGCTTCTTTTCTTCCCCTGCTTCCTGAAGACCTTTCTTTCCACCCCTCCCCCTGACTTTTAAGACACCAATGGGCCCATCAGGGCTGGGGGTCAAGAATCCACTGCATGAGGGGTCCTTCTGTGTCAGGCTGGCTCTCCACACCCCAGTCCTGGCCAGGCCCAAGGTCTTCCTCAGACCCTAAAATGTCAGAGTCAAAAGAACCTCACAGAGCACTAGCGTCATGTGCTTTGCTTATAAATGTGCAGAGTGTGCCCCAGAAGGGAGGGGGCAGGGAGGGGAAGGGGAATTTCTTGATGACCCACTCTGGGTGGCCTTCTCTTCACAGCCATCCCATGAAAGGGACACATTTTCATACACGTGCTGCAGATGCAGGAAATGGATTTTGGAGAGTGACAATGGAGGCCCAAGAACAGATCTGTTCACTACTCAACTTATTCTTTCAGCAAATGTTTTCACAGCATGAGGCAAGCATCACAAAGGAGGACTGCCTGGCATCAGAGACTGAGCCTGTGGCTCTTTGTGCCTCAGTTTCCCCATCAGTGCACTGGGGAGGGTAAAATTCTCTGCCCCTCTAGGGTATGAGGGGAGGAGGAGGATTCATATGTAAAAAGTACTGAAGAAAAGTGGCCATTCCTCCTGCTGTGTGTGGGTGCCCAGTTCCCACCTGTGTACCTATGGACAGGTGCAGGGCTGGGGGCTGTGGCTCATACTCACCTGTGAAGGGCTGGTGGGCTCCAGGTACCTGGCTCTGAGCCACATGCATATTCTGGGCTCTGTCCATCCTCTCCTCCCCTCTTGTGCTGACCTGGGTGCTGGGCTGGTTTCCCTGGTTCTGACTGAGGCCCTTGAGATGCTTCTTCACCCCCTGCCTGGAGCTGGGGCTGATGCATCCCCCACAGCCTGGCCTGGGACCATCTGATGATGGCTGAGAACTCTGGGCCCTAGACCCACTCTCCCACAGGGCCATGGAAGAAGTCATGGCCACCTGGTACTGCCTGCAGCTGGGGTGGGCTCTGAGAGGGAAGGAGGTCTGCAGACCCCAACCCTGTCCATTCAGGAGCACTGCAGATTCTTCCAGCACATCTGTGCTGTTGTCTTCCTGGGTGGGGCAATTTCATGGACTATCTTTCCCAGGGGATCTCCTTCCCCTTGTCATTCAGTTTCTCTAAGGCAGAAAACAGGCTGTTCTAACTTTTCTCACAAGACTCCTGGCTCTGTGCAAATCATTGCAATAACTGGAGTCATCAGGGGCACCTCCCGCTCCCCCTCACCTGAACCAGAACACGGACACACTCAGAGGTGCTGCTGCAAACATAAGGTGCTTATCACACATGGTGATGAGTGAGAGGGAGCCACGCCACAATGCCAGCATGACTGGACCAATGTCTGGTGAACATGTGTGATGTGCTGCATCTCTTGAAACAACAACTCTGCAGTATTGGAAGGGACCTGGGAGCATCTGACGGTGGGGACCTCAGGCTTCAGCCAAATAAGGGATTCCTTGGGCAAGGGAGTTGTCCTTTTTAACCTTCAGAGAGACAAATGCCTCCTTTGATCATGTGCTAATTCATTCACTCACTCATTCATACACTAAACATCATCCTCGTGGAGCCCAGGATGGTCCCCAAGCTGGAGTTCACCTGCTGAGTAAAATCAGACACCACCCCTGACATTGGGGACTTGATTGTTTGATGAGGGAGCAGGGAAGGGAAGGAGGTGACATGAGGCTTAAATTCGGCCCCATATCAGGCAATGCTTTTGGACCATGCGGAGGATTTGCAGCTTCAGCTCAAAGGAATGGGGCAGTTTTGAAGGGTTTCCAGAGGTAAGTGATATAATGGGGTTTGCATTTTGTTAATGGGGAATGAGCTGAAGGCAGGAGAATATCGCTGTGACCCACCATTGTGGTGACAATGGCCAGGATAATGCAGGGAGGGCAGAGATGGAAAGAGAGGGCAGATCTGAAGGACACTTAGGAGGTGGAAATGCAAACCTGCTCCTTTCAGAGGATCTGTACATGCAATTGCTGATAATAGGCTGCAAGAATTTCCTGGGGTCATCACCACAACCTCCCCTTTGTGTGAGAGAGACACCTGGGAATCCAATGGGTGCAGGGACATGTGGGGACACCAGGAAGTTAAATAGTGATCCTGGACCTCACTGCTGGGAATTCTGTGTGCACAGGTGAACTTGGAACCACCTGGGGGCCTCATGACAACCTCTTATAGATAAGGAACCGGCTCACAGATTTTTGGGGATGGCTTTCTCCCAAATAAGCACCCCAGTCACCTGCCTCTGCTGGCATTGAAGATGTGGGGTCCCAATTAGGAGGAGGTGCTCTGGGGAGATGAGGAAGGTGGAGGGGGTGAGCAGCATGGGGTGTCCCCATCAGCCCCTCCTCCCCTTTCACTGCTCCTATAACACAGGGCTCAGCAAAGGAGGAGAACCAGCAGACATTTGATGTCTCTGGGGGCAGGACAGATAATGAGATGCAGGCCTGAGCTCAGGGGGGCTGTTGGCCATCCAGGACCCCCTTCCTGGCTCCAGGACAGACTTAAAGGTCAGCAGGCCCCTTCCCCCAGCCTGGGGTCCTTCCTTTTCCTTGCAGCTCCCTGCTTCAGCACTAATGCTGCAGGGTTCCTTGCTTGCCCCAGCTCCCTCTTGCTCCCCTTTCTGCTGGCCCCTGGGAGACCCATGGGTTTTGGAAGGAGCACCAGGCAGGCTCTTTTGGTTTTCCATGCCCCAGGCCCCATTTGTAGCAGGTGGTTGCCGATGCCCTTTCTCTCCCCTGCCTTTCCCAGCAGAGGCTGTGAGTGAGGCAGGAAGGCTGTGCTCCAAAGGGAGGCACTTGGGGCCACCAGGAGCCACCCCACCCTCCCCTCAGCCAGAGTCCATGTTGGAGGGAAGATGCTGGACTCTGAAGAAGAGGCTGTGGTTGTTGTTACAGCTTCAGGAGCCAGAGAAAGAGCAGGAGAGGGAGGGAGGGAGAGACAGAGAGAGACAAAGAGAAATGGAGTCAGACACAGAGATACACACATACACATTTAGTTGAGAAGAAGCATTTTTAAGATACCACCATTATTACAAAGCCTGGTAAAAATAGAAACAAGTTTGGGGCCCAGGGTCTGAACAGCTATGCCATTCACCTGGTAAGGGACTTAAACAGGTGAGCTCTTTCCTGACCTGGACTGCCTGACCTGTCAGCAGCTCCTCCCCTGCCTCCTGGGGTGCCCTGGGCTTCTGGAAGCAGCACAATGACAGGGAGCACCCAGGAGATGCTTGGCCAGGTTGCTCCACCCACCCCCACCCCCACCCCATCCAACCCCTTCCTTTTAGCTCCACTGAGTTTAAGTTCACATGATAAGTGACAGAGCCAGGATTTTAAAAAGCTTAAGATTTCATGAAGAATTTGGCTTTTGAGCTAGATGGATGAGGGGTTGCTGTAAACCCTGGCAGCCCCATCAGCCCCAGCAGCTGGCCCCAGGCACTGAACCCATGCAAGTCTCAATGTTCTGGGAAATGGATTTTCTCCTTGCCCCTGCTCTGAGCTGATAGCAAACTCTCAGAGAGTCAGTGGGCAGGGGAGGAGGGTGGAGGGGCCTTGTGGGGCACCCAGGCTACTGGGCAGCAGCACACCCCTTAGCCAGACTGGGCTCCCATCTGCCCCCAGCTTCCCCCATGGCCCTTCCTGTCAGCCATGGGGAAGCTCCCTGTGGATGCTTCCAGTGAGGGGGCCTGTGCTGACCAAATCCAGCTCTCAGGCTTACCCCACCCATGGGACCACCCCTAACCACTTGGTGACTGTGGACTTTCTTGTGGAGAGGTGGCTCCTGGGGAAGGGACCTCCCCAGCCCTTGTGTTGACCGAGGGCATTTAGGGAAGCCAGTGGCCCTGGAGAAGCAGGAGGTGCCCTCCCTCCCATGGATGGGCAGCCTCCCTCCAGGAGCTCAGAGACCCTGCTGAGCCAGAGGCTGTCTGCCTGGGAGCCCTCCTGGAGCCCTGGGGAGCCAGGGGACACTTCTAATCCTGAGTTGGAAACCCTGGTAGAGGCCATGCACTAGGGAAAACATCACCCTGCCTTGTCCCAGTCTGACCCCCATCAGGAGGCCTTCAGAATCCCCCCATGCCAAGGAGTGCCCCCAGGGGTCCTCACTCTCATGAGCTCCGATGAGCAAGCAGGTGACTCAGGGGCTGCCTTGTCCCTCTGAGCTATAGTAGGCTGTGAATGAACAGGAAATGGGGGCTTAAAAAGTCCCAGCTCTCTGGGTGGTGTCTGCCCCCCACCTCCACTCCCTGACAGTGGGGGAGCTGCTGACCCAGGTCTGGGGTCAGGGCTGGAAGGCGTGCTTGCTGAACTGCACGGGGTCCTGCCGGAGTATGTGAGCTCCACCGAGAGCTGGACACCTGAGCTTTGGGAGCTGCTGTGCTGCAGAGGGTGAGTTCCTTCCCCTCCCAGAGCCTGCAGCCTCCACCCTAAATCACCGTGAGGCAGAGGTTGGAGAAGGCCTAGTGGCCCTGGCAGAATGGGTCTGGCAGGGAAGCAGAACCTGTGCAGCCAAACATGCAATTCTATTCAGGAACTCTGCAAAGGCCTAGTGGCCACAAATAAGTTCCCCTTAAGTCTGCAGATGCCTATAATTCCACCACAGCCATTGCTTTCCTTTGGTTTTAAGTCTCATCTCCCATGGCAGATCCTCCCCAAGGCCATTTTCTCCTCCTTTCTGGTTAATCTCTAATTTTATTTTCTCAGGCATTGGTCACTCAGGCTGCCATGCACATGGGGGCAACTGGGACTCTCCAAGGCCCAAGGGCTGACCCTCAAAAACTAGTCATGGTAATTTTGCTTTTGTGGCTAGTGATTGATTTACTAATGGGTGGGGAGATATAAACCTGGACTTGGAGGGGTGAACAAAAATTTGCTTGGGGGAGGGGGAATGTCCAAAGGTGAGTGTTCTCATTTCTGCTTTTGCCATGTCTTTTCACATCTGCATGTGATGCCTGGAACTGTGGTAGCTGTTTTGTGATCATGAGACAACAAGTGTAAGGACCACCTCAATAAGCTGGGAATATTAGAGTGGAAAGATGGGAAGAACCTGAATCATTGATGACACCATCATGTTGACCGTGAAGTCATCATATCTGAGAATACTTGTGAAACAGTAAATGCCTGTGTTCATTTAGGCCATTTTGGTTGTGTTTTTTGTTTCTTGCTGAAAGCACCCATCCAGATAGAGCCTTTCTTCAGGTGCATAGCAGATAATGATGGTGTTTGGCCCACAGCACATCAGGTTTCTTATTATAATTTCTGTACCTCCTGCTACTTCCAACACACACAGGTGCTTTTATCACCCAGTCCTGGGCCTCTTCCTTGGAGGATGCTTGGGCTACTAGGGCTGCTTAACCTACAAGGATGTCACACACCTGGGAGTGTTTGTTTCCTCTCTTTTGTCTGAGATCTCCCTGGTGCTGCTCCCAGCTCCCTCACTGGTCTTCCCATGAATCCTTCAGCCACCCAGGATCCCCTCTTGGCAGGAGAGCTCTTGCCTGGTCTGGACTCTGGGTCTGGGAACCTCCACATTGTCCACATGTCTCTCTTCTCCTTTTCATCAGCTTCTTCATCAAAAAGGGTGTCATTACTTTCTAACTCAAGTTCCCTCTTTCAAAAAGTGCATTTAGTCAACCATGGCACAATTGTGATGATGCCACCTGGGGTGGACTCTGGTGGCCAGGGGTTGGCAGCCACCAGCCAGGCACAGACAGGGGATTTAAAGTGCCCCACTCAGCCCATGCTGCTGCAGTGACAAGAACACATCTCCTGTCCTCTATTTCTACCCTGGGGAAGTCTCCTTCTTAGACATTTTCTGTCCTGGGGGTGGATGTGTCCTCTAGGTGAAGCAGCAGAGAATTGAGAGGGTGTGTGCTAAGTGGGAAGGGGAGGGGCTTGTCAGAACAAGAAGAGGGAAGCAGCAGGGTCATCTCAGACTCCTCTCCCTGCTGAGTGAGGTTCTGATGCTGAAGAAGACACGATTCCCTCCCCTTGACATGGGGCACTGGAGACTCTGAGGTGGGAGAGCTCTGATGCCATTTTCTGCCATTTCTCTCCATTACCACAACTCCCATTCTGCTAGGCGCTAATGTCCAAAGGAAGCTGCTGGAAGCCCAGGACTATAGTGGCTACCCTTTGTGTGGTCCTTTAACACAGGAGAGTGGTGTAGAGCTCTTTGCAGAGCCCACATGGCCGCATAGTTTAGGAGGTTCTTGGGAACCCATCCACAGAGAGTACAATGTGAATGCTCCCCCTGGAACTGTGCAAACCAGCTGCCAATCCCATGATTGTGGGATTATTATTCAGGGGATCTGGTTCTTTTTATGGCAACTGATGAGTCATTCCCCTTCTCTGGCCTTCAGTTTCTCCACCTGCAAAAAAAAGACAATTTTAGACTAAGTTATGGCTCAGCCAACTTCAGTTTGAATGTTCTTTCATGCTGGCTGTAAACAAAGATCATGAATGACAAATAAATGATGAAGTAAGTGAGGCATTCTTTTGGCTTTGGTTCTGGGGTAGTTCATGAGAAAAGGGACAGAAGGCCAGAGTGGACCATGCAAATATATATGATTTCAGAGTCTGGGAAATAGCAGCAGGCCAAATCTAAGAGGATCATGGGCCTGGACCCAGAGGCAAATATGCTGGTGCCAATCTGCTGAGATTTTATTCCAGGCCCTCTACATTGTTCACTGCACTTGGATCTCCTTTGTGCCCTTTCTTGATTACCTCTGACTCACTCTCCAAAACTCAGTTTACCCACCAGCTTCTCATGAAGCCTTCCCTGAATTCCTTCTGCCCACCTCAAGATTCCCTGTAGGTTAACAGGATCTTACCTCTAACAGAACACCTGGGAGGACTCTGTTCATTGTCTACACTGACTATCTTTGATTCATCATGACCTGAGTCCACCTGGGCTCTGGCCTCCTCCTTGCAGGCAGACAGTGCTAGGGCTTCCCTCCCAAGCTTCAGTGTGGGGCTCCTTGCTGAGGCTGGAACCCCAGGCCTTGGTGCTGTCTCCTTCAGGCCCCCACAAAGGGAAATGCCCCTGAGGTCCTGCTGTCTTCCTGGGTTGCCACAAGTGGTTAAGGCAAGTGACTGTCACTTACAGAATCCTGATGGATGTGCCCTTTCCAGGACTGGGGAATGCTTTCTGCCTTTTCTGGTCTTGCATCCTTCTCCCACATTCTCCCCTCTCTCCCTCCGCTGGGAAGACCCCTGCTGTGGTCTCAATGGGCCACAGATTCATATCCTCTCAAAGCAGTCACCACTTCATTCACCATATTAGATGGAAGTGCTGTGTTTAAGTGAATGTTTTCCCAGTTAGCAGCAAGCTCCATAAGGGCAAGAACTGTGTCATATCAATCTGTACAATTCCAACAGCAAAGTGCCAAGCATATGTGGGAACTCAAGACATGTTTGTTGAGCTCAGTTTAGTCGAGTCACCCATGTATCTGGGGGAGTATGAAATATTTCTGATCCAGTATGATTCTTATTTGGGAGGTGGGATCTGGTTGGAGAGTGCAGAAAAATCAACAACAGTTTCTGTCTCCTGGCATTCAGGAAACATGAGCTTGAATCTTTGAGGGCTGGTAAAACTCAAAGTCAGGTGAGTGATGACATCTTGAGTTGTCTGTAGCTGTGGGGTGGAGGAATCAGGTTTCAGCTCTTGAATGAAGGGAGGCCTGGAAGGGCCTGGGAAATGTCGGTCATGGCCAGATGGGAATGAGAATATAAACTTGGTGACAGAGCAGAAACCCAGTCTTAGAGGTTGGATATATTTGGTAGTGATTGAGAGGAGGGCAGGGGCTGGTGGTGGTGGAGATTAAGGGGGAACATGTTATATCAAGTCTCAGGGTGCAGGGTTACATCCTATCACCTGGAAGAGAGGGGATTCTAGTATCATGCCATGCTCAGTTCTCACTGTCTAGGGACCCAAGTTGGCTGAGCTGCTCATTGAAGTTTTCATTGTCACTGGTTTAGTTTTCTGTTACGGGAATTATAGAGCTTGATGAACTCACCTCCCAGTGGAGAGCTGTCCCATCCCTGCATTGAAGCAGGCTGGCCCAGGGTCAGAAGAAGGATTAAAGATGCTTTTGGGGGATAGAATTTCATTAGTTCATTCAAGTGGCTGCACAGTAGTTAGTGGGGGCTCTGAGCTTTGATCCACAGTGAAGAGAAGGGATGATATCCACCTGGAAGGTTTGAGAACAGGTTTCATCACTGGTTAGCCCTAGTAGGATTTTGGATTTTGCCTCCAGATGGGATTGACAGCATCTGTGGTTTGCACAATGCACCTCAAATAGATGTAATCCAGTCAACTGATTGAATAGAATGCTGCAGAATGCCTGCCAAAAGCAACTGGGGTTTGTTTTTACAGAACAGGGTCAGCTGAATCTTAAGGTCTTGCTGGGTCTCTGCAGTAAACCTTGTCATAAGCAGAGGAGGGTGCTCAGCTCCCTGTTTGCTGTAGCACATGTGCACGTTTCTAGCTTGTCCAAAACCTGAATCAAGATATTCAGACATAAATTAAATAGAAGGGGGCTATTACTGAGTTTAGTTTTGGAGACTGAGCTTTTGAGAGCCTGTTCCCTCCCACTTTCATTTTGGCCGTAATTCCCATTGCCAAACAATAAGCATTGTTTTAAATTATGTTTTCATGGAGTTTAATTAGATGGCTTTAGTCATCATTAGTGAATGATCATGCCCAACGTCTCTTTGCTTCAAGCCTTAAGCTGATGCAAAATTTTTCAGATAGTATATGGATAGAAACTTGGGATAGGAATAGGTGAAGAGGACAAAGTGTGCAGTTTAAGATCATTTTAACTCCACCTCAATTGATCTTCATTTATCCATAACCCAGAGGAAAAATCTTGGCCAGTCTTGATTCCTCTCTACTTCCTACCAATTTCTCCTCTCCCATATTATTTTGAAATAAATCTCAGATACAGTATCATTTAACCAAGAAACATTTCAGTTTGCATCTCCAAAGGTTGACAAAGTTTAAAAAACATAACCCCAGCACTATTAAAAATAACTACCTAACATATTTTCCAATTTCCAACTGTCATAAAAGTAATACATTTATAAAGGTTTGCTTTTTTGAATGCTGATTCAAATAGGGTTTGTAAAGATTGATGATTCAAATAGTGTACACACATTGTGATTGGTAAATGAGTCTTTTCCTAAAATATTATTATTATTATTTTTAATTAGAGAAGTAGTAGATTTACAGAAAAGTCATGCAAAAATACAACATTCTCAACTTTGTTGCAATTGATGAAAGAATTCTAAAATATTACTGTTAACTATAGTCCATTGCTTGCATTAGGTTTATTTTCCCATATACCACCCTATTATTAACATCTTGCAATACTGTCATACATTTGTTATAATTTATAGAAGAACATTCTTATGCTTGTACTATTAACCCCAGACCATCATCCACAACATGGTTCACTGTGTTATATAGCATCATGTTTTATCTTCTAACTTTCATTCTAGTAATATACACAATGCAAAACTTCTCCTTTCAACCATTGTCACATACATAATTCAACACTGTTGATTATACTCATGATCATGTGCTACCAAAACCTCTATCCATTTCCAAACATTTCCAATGAACCTAAATAGAACTTCTGTACAAATTAAGCAGCAGCACCCCATTCTCTACCTCAGACTACCTCCTGGTACCCTGTAACTCTATGAGTTGGGGTACTATAATTAGTTCACATCGGTGAGATCATACTGTTATCCAAGCACCATTTGCTGAAAAGACAGTTCTGTCCCAGTTCACTGGATTTGGCAGCCTTTGTCAAATATCAATTGGCCATAGAAATGAACATCTATGTCTGAATTCTCAATTCAATTCCATTGGCAAGTACCATACTGTTTTTTTAAGTTAATAAGGTTGACTTTTATTAAAGTTCACCTGTTAAAAATTTCACAAAAAGGACATATTAGAATTTGCTGTTTGTTCAAATTCTAAATTTTTGGGATAAAGTATACTCACTATTCACTATGGACTATAAAATCAGAACTCCATTTTAATCAATTGGCCTTTTAACTTGATTTCTAAAAATTGCTTATCTTTCTGTTTGCCTCAGGATCATTTTAGAAAAACACAGTGCCTGATTTTGATCAAAATTGATATACATCTTAGTTACACATTTAAGATTAAAATTTCAGCTAGGCTTCCATCATAAAGAAAATGATAATTGATAAAATGTAAATGACCATGTGATCTATTTATGACAATAAATGAGGACTATAAATCACAGAACCATTTAGTAATGGTAGC
The DNA here is from genome assembly GCF_015220235.1 of Choloepus didactylus. Classification (NCBI taxonomy): domain Eukaryota; kingdom Metazoa; phylum Chordata; class Mammalia; order Pilosa; family Megalonychidae; genus Choloepus; species Choloepus didactylus. The sequence goes on from NC_051315.1 coordinate 1,285,763, forward strand.
AGAATAAGTAACTTGGCTAATTCACATATAAGTGCCATGCTCTTTTGAACACTGCAGCTTTGTAATATGCTTTAAAGTCAGGAAGTGGGAGTACTCCAACTTTGTTCTTCCTTTTCAAGATTTTTTGGCTATGCGGAGCCCTTTACCCTTCCAAATAAATTTGACAATTGACTTTTACATTTCTGTAAAGTAGGCTGTTGAAAGTTTGATTGAGATTGAATTGAATTTGTAAATCAATTTGGGTAGAATTGATATCTTAACAAAGTTTAGTCTTACAATCTGTGAACATGGCATGCCCTTCCATTTATTTAGATTTTCTTTGATTTATTTTAGCAGTGTTTTATAGTTTTCTGTGTTCAAATCCATTACATCCTTGGTTAAATTTATCCCTTGATGTCTGATTCTTCTATTTGCTATTATAAAAGGAAATATTTTTTTATTTCCTCCTCAGATTGCTCAATGGTAGTGTATAGAAATAGTACTGAATTTTGTGTGTTGATCTTATATCCTGTCACTTTGCTGAACTCACTTATTAGCTCTAGTAGCTTTGTTGTAGAGTTTTGTGGACTTTCTATATATGGGGTTATGTCATCTGCAACAGTGAAAGTTTAACATCTTCCTGTCCCAATTTGGGTGCTTTTTATTTATTTTTCTTGCCAAGCTACTCTAGCTAGAACTTCTATCACAATGTTGAATAACAGTGGTGACAGTGGGAATCCTTGCTGTGTTCCAGATCGTAATAGGAAATATTTCAATTTTTCACCATTGAGTAAGATGATAAGGGGTAAGTTTTTCTTACATGCCCTTATCATGCTGAGGGTTTCCTCCTACTTCTATCTTTCAAAGTGTTTTTATCAAGAAAGAATGCTGGATTTTGTCAAATGCCTTTTCTGCATCAATCTAGATTATCATGTGGTTTTCCCCTTCAATTTCTTAATGTGGTGTATTACATTAATTGATGTTCTTATGTTGAACCACCATTACATACCTGGGATATAACTGTTTGATCATGGTGTCCAATTCTCTGGATGTGCTGTTGGAATTGATTTGCAAGTATTTTGATGAGGATTTTTGCATTTATATTCACTAGAGAAATTGGTCTTTTTTTTTTTTGGTATTATGTTTATCTGGCTTTAGTATTAGAGTAATGTTTGCCTCATAGAATGAATTAGGTAGTGTTTCCTCACCTTCAATTTTTTGGAAGAGTTTGGGCAGGATTAGTGTTAATTTTTCTTGGGATATTTGATAGAATTTGTCTGTGAAGCCATCTGATCCTAGGCTTTTTTTGTTGGGAGGTTTTCAAGAACAGATTTGATCTCTTTTCTTGTAATGGGTCATTTAAAGTATTCAAATTTTTGCAAAGGTAGAGTAGATTGTTCATGTGTTTCTAGGAATTTGTCCATTTCATCTAGGGTATTTGTATACAGCTGTCCATAGTGTCTTCTTATGATCCTTTTTATTTCTGTGGGGTCAGTAGTAACATCCCTCCTCTCATTTCTGATTTTATTTATTTGAATCTTATCTCTTTTTTTCTGTCAATCTAGGTAAGGGTTTGTCAATTTTACTAATCTTTTCAAGGAACCAATTTGTGACTGCTAATTCTCTCTATTTTATTTATTCTCAACTCATTTATTTTTGCTCTGATCTTTGTTATTTCTTCCCTTCTATTTACTCTGGTGTTAGTCTTCTGTTCTTTCTCTAGTTCTTTCAGGTGTGCAGGTAGGTCTTTGATTTTATCTTTTTCTTCTTTGTAATGTAGATATTTAGGGCTATAAATTTCCCTCTCAGCACTGTCTTCACTGCTCCCATAAATTTTGATATATTGTGTTCTTGTTTTATTTGTCTCAAGATATTGACTAATTTCCCTTGTAGTTTCTTTTTTGACTGCATGACTGTTTAAGAGTTTTATGTAACTTCAAATATTTGTGGATTTTTCAGTTCTTCACCCACTTTTGATTGACAGCTTCATTCCATTATTTTCCAAGAGGATGCTTTTTGTGATTTCAATTTTTCTAAATTTATTGAGTGTTGCTTTGTGACTGTACATGTGGTTTATCCTGGAGAATGATCCTTGTACACCTAGAAGTATGCATATCTGCCATTTATGTGTGTGACATTTTGCATATGTCTGTTGGTTCTAGTTCATTTATCATATTATTTAAGTTCTCTGTTTCCTTATTGGTTTTCTGTCTAGATGTTCTATCTATTGATCAAAGTGGTGTACTGAAGTCTCCAAATATTATTGTAGAAACATCTATTTCTATTTTCAGTTTTGCCAGTTTTTCCCTGATGTATTTTGGGGCACTGTGGTTAGGTGATTAAATATTTATGACTGTTATTTGTTTTGGGGGATTAGCCCTTTTATTAATAAACTTTTTTTCTTTGTCTCTTACAATTTCTTTTGACTTAAAGTCTATTTTATCCAATATTAACATAGCTACCCCAGCTCTTTGTTGGTTACAATTTGCATGGAATATAATTTTCCATCCTTTCACTTTCAATCTACTTGTGTCATTGCGTCTAAGTGAGACTCTTGTAAACAACACATAGTTTGGTCATTTTTTTAAATCTATTCTATGTGTCTTGATTGGGGACTTTAATCCATTAATATTCAGTATTACTACTGTAAAGGCAGTACTTACTCTGGCAATTTTGTTTTTTTGGTTTAATATATCATTCTTTTTGCCTCTCTTTTCCTTTATTAAAACCTCCTTTGCTGGCCGGCTGCTGACAGATGGTAGCTCGAGTGGATCAGTCACCAGGGATGGCAGAGCATGAGGATGGAGTGGTTTTCTGGGCTTCTCTCCCGGACACTGAACAGAGTCCTGTGGCTCTCAGGCCTTTATGAGCCAGAAGCTGCCCGGTGGCCCCAGATCATGGAATAGAAGGTGCTAGAGGTTTAAGATTTGATACAAACGATCCAAGACCCAGAGAAGCCCAATACTTCAGAAGAACTGGAAGTTGTAAAGGAAAGTTGCGTAGAAGTTCAGGAGATAAATGAAGAAGACTATCTGGTTATTATCAGGTTCACACCAACAGTACCACACTGCTCTTTGGTGAATATTATTGGGCTATGCTTAAGAGTAAAACTTCAGTGATGTTTGCCATTTAAACATTTCTGAAGGAACCCACTCAAGAGAAGAGGACATTAACAAGCAGACAAATGATAAAGAAAGAGTGGCAGCTGCAATGGAGAACCCCAACTTATGGGAAATCATAGAGCTGTGCATCTTTGAACCTAATTAATAGCTATTTTAAGAGATACTGAACTATAATTGTTTGATATATTTGTTTAAACTCTTTGTAAAATGTAAAAGTCTCATGTTTAGTAACTACGTGAATTGTAACTCAAAGCATTTTTTAGAAGATTATTTTCAAGCAAGATTTAATTAAAAAGTAGTATTCAGTGTACAACAGTCCCAGGTTTTGTAACACTTAAGTGTTCAGAGAGAGGGATATTTTCAAGCTATTATGTGTAAGATGAGTTGCTATTTTTCTGATGCCCATTCTGATACAACTATTTTTCATGTCAAATATCTACTGTGCCCAAATGTATCCAATTTAAATCTTTACTTTGTAAAACATAAATAAAACAGAGATGATCCTTGTAAAAAAACAAAAAAATGAAAAAACTCCTTTTTTGTATAGTTGATCTTTTGTGATGTATCTGATCCTTTCTCCTTTCTGATTCTGTATATTTTAAAAATCCTTTCCCTGTGTATACCCTGGGGTTTATATTACACAACCCACATCTATAACCTACTAATTTGAAAAGATAACAACTTAGCTTCAATAGCAATATGTTCTCTGCTCCCATATTCTTCTGTTTCCCCACTTTATGTTGTTTTGTTCTACTTTATATTCTGCATGTCCATTATCAGGAAATACACTTTTTTGTTCAATTGTATTCTGATCTGTGTATTAGTTAAAGAGTTGAGTTGTATATTGAGGCTATGTTACTGTTGGGTTTTGCATTTACCCTTTTAGTTGTCCTAACTGATGATCTTCATTTCTTCAAACTACTTCAGGACACTCTCTCTTGTCTTTCCTTTCAATCTGCACAACTCAGTTTAGTAATTCTTTTAGGATAGGTGTCTTTTTGACAAATTCTCTTAGGATTTCTTTGTCAATATTTTAAGTTCTCCCTCATTTTTGAAGGAAAGCTTTGCTGGATCAGGAACTTTGGGGTGTAATTTTTCTCTTTCAGTATCTTAAATATATCATACCCCTGCCTTCTTGCCTCCATGGTTTCTGATGAGATCTCAGTGCTTAGGCTAATTGAGGATCCCTTGTATGTGATGAATCACTTTTCTCTTGTTGCTTTCAGAATTCTCTGTCATTGGCATTTGACATTCTGATTATTATGGTTCTTGGAATAGATCTATTGGGATTTATTCTGTTTGGAGTCCATTGCACTTTTTGGATGAATATTTATGTATTGGATAAGAGATGGGAAGATTTCAGCCATTATTTCCTCATATATGCTTTGTGCCCCTTTTTCTTTCTCTTCTCATTCTGGGACACCTTTGACACATATGTTTCTGCACTTTGTGCTGTCACTCAAATCCCAAGACGCTGCTCAATTTTTTCTGTTCTTTTCTCTATCTTTTCTTCTGACTGTATGATTTCGATTGTCCTGTCTTGTAGTTTGCTGATTCTTTCTTTTGCCTGTTCAAATCTGCCATTACATGCCTCCAGTGCATTTTTAACCTCTAATACTGACTTTCATCCCATAATTTCTGTTATATTTCTTTATATATTTTCAAATTCTTCATACACATACATTTTGTTTTTAATATTCTTTATCTCCTTATACCTATTTTCCTCCATTTCCTAGAATTGATTCAGGAGATTAGTTTAAACTTCTTTGATTAGTTGTTCCAAATTCTGTGTCTTCTCTACAATTTTAATTTGTTCCCTTGGCTGGGCTGTAGGTTCTTATTTCTTAGTATGTTTGTCCAGGCATATAATTATCTTGATAAGTTTACACAGAAGATCCATTTCTCCTTCTTGTCTACAGTTTTATTTTTGATTGGCTTTGTATTTGATACTTCATCTAACTTATTCTAGACCTTAGAATAGCCCATTTTTAACTTTTCAGATATTCTTAGCTCTTCTTCATCTGATTCACACCCTGGACATTTAGTGTGATGTTTAATATTGCACTTTTTGTGCCATTGTTTCAATTCCAGGAGACAACTTCCTTTCCTCTATTCCTTCTCTGGGAATCTTGATCTGTTCCTTTTGATTTTGTGCAGAGTTTTCTCTCCAGCTCCTACAAGTTGTTTAAATTCTCTCCAACATTCAGTGCTCCATTTTCCTTACACTAATATTTTGTCAGTTCAGTTTAACCCACACTGTTTTCCTCAGAGGTTTTCTGTCTCCTGTTTCTTCTCTGTTATAGTTTCCTGCCCCAGGGATCTACATGGAGTCAATGCAGAAAGGTGGGTCACCTCAGAAAAATATGTTTTGCCATTAGGTGGTCCAGGCAAGAGAAAATGGATTGAGGGAGACCAAAACTGTTCTAGCCTTTCTAACCTGGTTGCTACCCCTGCCACCACTGTGGGCCCTTTTGTATGCAGCACCCCTGGGTAATTTGTGTTTCACACTGAGTCTCTGTGGACTTAGACCCCTGTGTCTGGGTGTGTTTGGAGGTGTAACTTGCTGCTGTGAGTCACTCTACAGTTTCTGCCTGTGGTGGCAGGGACCTGGGCCATGCTGCCTCTGTGTGACTCCCCAGCTGTGTGGGACTGAGTGAGGGGAGGGGAACAGGAACTGACTGGCAGGCTGGGACAGATTCCTTCTGAGTTTTTTCTGTTTCTCTTATGTAGTGTATGTGAAGTTCTTCTCTGGTCTCTACCCTCCTCCAGAATTCTCAGCAAGTGGGATTTGTCCTTTTATTTGCTAAATCTCTGGAGAGACTTTTCAAAGGATGTCTTATAACCAAATGTCGATGACATCACTCTCTATTATTTTCTTTTTTTTTAAATTAAACTTTCTGTTTTAAGATAATTGTATATTTACATGCAGTTGTAAGAAAAAATACACAGAGATCACGTGTACTCTTTTCCTGTTTTTCCACAATACTTAGACAAACCGATACTCCCATAACAAGGAATTTTAGTACAACTCAACATTCAATCAGGAGACAGAAAATTTCTCTAATGAATATCCCTCAGTTGCTCTTTTGTAGCCAACACTCCTTCCTTCATGCCTCCATCTTTCGAGACCCGCTGTAACCTCTAATATGGTGCTTTCTCTAATTTTATCATTTAAATAATGTTACATAAATGCAGTCATGCAGTATGTAACATTTTGTATTTTTTTCCAGTTAACATAATTATCTGGCAATTCATTCAGATTGTTGTTGTGCATCGACAGTTCTTTTTTATTGCTGAGTAGTATTCCATTATGTGGATAACTAATTTGTTTAACCTTTTACCCGTTGAAAGACATCTAAGTTATTTCGATTTCTTGACTACTAAGAATTAATCTGCTATAAATATTTCACTTACAGAATTTTGTTTGAATGCAAGTCTTCATTTTTCTGGGGTAAATACTCAGCAGTTCAATGGGTGGGTCATATGGTAGATGCCTGTTTAGTTTTGCAGAAATTGCCAGACCATTTTCCACATTGGCTGTGCCATTTCACATTCCCATGAGGCAATTGTTGTCACTTTAAAAATATTAACCATTCTGATAGGTCCACAGTGATATTTCAGACTGGTTTTAATTTAAATAGTAATAAACCCTAATGAGATATGTGGTTTCCAAATATTTTCTCCCATTGAGTAGATTGCCTTTTTTACTTTCATGTTAAGGTCCTTTGATGCACAAAATTTTTTAATTTTGAAGAGGCCTCAATTATCTATTTTTTTTATTTTGCTTCTTGTGCTTTTGATGTAAAGTCTAAGAAAACATTGCTTAACACAAGTTCTTGAAGATGCCTTCCTAGGCTTTCTTCCATGAATTTTATGGTCTTGGCTCTTATATTTAGGTCTTTTATACATTTTGAGTTCATTTTTGTACATGGTGTGAGCTATGGGTCCACTTCTTTCTTTTGCCCATGGACATCCATTTTTCCCAGCACTATTTGCTGAAGAGCCTTATTTCCATTTGAGTGGACTTGGCACCCTTGGGAAAATTAGTAGACCATAAATATGAGGGTTGATTTCTGGACTCTCAATGCAATTCCATTGGTCTGTTCTTGTGTCAGTGCCATGCTGGCTTGACCACTGTAGCTTTGTAATAAGTTTTAAAGTCAGGGAATTGTTAGTCTTCCAATTATGTTCCTCTATTCCAAGATGACATTGGCTCCTCAGGTCCCTTACACTTTCATATAAATTTGATGTTTTTTTCCATTTCTGCAAAGAAGATTGTTAGAATTTTGACTGGGATTGTGTTGAATCTATAAATTACCTTGGAATTGACATCTTAACAAATTTAATTTTCCAATCTATGAACATGTAATATTCTTCCATTTTTTTAGAGCTTCTTTGATCTCTCTGTCTATGGTAATTTTCATTGCTCTGAAGTCTACTTAACAAATATTAGTATAGTGACTCATTCTTTCCTTTTTATGCAATTTTATTGAGATATAGTCACATACCATACAATCATCCAAAGTGTACAATCAGTTGTTCACAGTATCATCATATAGTTGTGCATTCATCACCATAATTTTTGAACATTTTCAATACTCCAAAAACATATAAGTAAGAATAAAAATAAAAGCAAAACCGAATACCGAAAATATCCCAAACTCCTCATACCAAGATTTTATTCATTTTCTTTTTGTTCCCAATTTTCTCCTCATCTATACATACACTGGATAAATGGAGAGTGAGCCACAAGGTTTTCAGAATCACATGGCCACACTGTATAAGATATATAGCTATACAATCATCTTCAAAAATCAAGGCTACTGAATTGCAGTTCAACAGCTTCAGGTATTTCCTTCTGGTTATTCTAATACAGTAAAGACTAAAAAGGGATCTCTATATCATATATAAGAATAACCTCCAGAATGACCACTTGACTCCATTTGAAATCTCTCAGCCACTGAAACTTTATCCTGCTTTCTTTTGAGAAATATTTTCATGATATATCTTTTTCATCCCTTTACATTTAATTTGCCTACATTGTTATAGTTGAAGTAGTTTTCTTGTAGACAAAATATAGCTGAGTCATGTAGAGAACATATAGTTGAGTTTCAGTCTTTTTCTGCCAATACATTTCTCTTAATTGGTGCATTTATGGCACATACCTTTAGTGTAATTATTGGGGTGTGGGGATAATGTCTGCCATTTTATTTTTGTTTACTATTTAGTATCTCTATTATTTTTGTTTCTCTGTTTTGTTTTTCCTCCCTTGGGTTACTTGAACAGTTCCAGAATTTTGTTTTGATTTGTATATAATATTTTTTAGTGTATCTCTTTGTATATGTTTTTAATGGGTTAATCTATGTATTATATATATCTAGCTTATCACAGTATAATAGTGCTGTCATTTTGTCAGTTCTAGTGAAATGTAGAAGTGTTGCCTCCCTTTACAAATCTTTACTTTGCCCCATTTATAATATAATTAATATAAAATATTTGCTCTACTTACTTTTATACCACATCATTGTTACACTTTTTGTTTCAACTGCCAAACATAATTTAGAAGATTAGAGAGAATATCTATTGCATTTACCTGAATTTTTGCTTATTCTCTTTCCTCCTTCTCAATGTTCTCAGTTTCTTCTTCTATTGCATCTTTTTTTTGTTTGTGAAACTTCCCTTAGCCATTCTTTTAGGGTAAGCTGGTTGGCAATAAACTCTCCTGTTTTCTTTCATTTGAGAATATCCTGATTTCCTCTTCACTCCTGATAGATTCTGGAATCCATAAGTAGAGGATTCTGGCTGACAGGTTTTTTTCCTTAAGCCCTGAGTAAAGAATTCTGGTTGAAAGTTCTTTTACTTAAGCCCTTGAAAAACATGATGCAATTTTATTCTGACCTCCAGGATGTTTGCTGATAAATCTTCTGTTATTAAAATTGTTGTTCCCCTACAGATATGTTGTTGTTTTCTCTGGCTGCTTTCAGAGTTTTCTGTTTTTCATTTTCAGAAGATTGATTGTCATGGATTTCTTTATATCTTAGTTTCTCAAATCTGTAGTAGATTTTTTCTTATCATATTTGAGCAGTTTTCACACACTATTTATTTGAGTAGCTTTCTTTAGACCTGCCCTTTATCTGTTCTTTTTCCAGGATACAATGCCATGAATGTTTTATATTGTGTTATTGTCTAACAGATTCCTAATGTCTTGTTCATTTCTTTCTGTCATTTTTTTCTACTTTTCACATTCAGTAGTAGAAATTAATTAATTTCTAGCTTCTGTCTTCCAATTTATTGAGTCTTTCTTCTGTCCCCTTCATTCAGTGGGTGCACATTCAGTTGAGCACACTCACTGAGCTTTATGTTTCAGTTAATGTATTTTTCATTTCTAATACTTCCATTGGTTTCTTTATATCTTTCATTTCTTTGCTGAGTTTTAAGACTATTTCAAGCATATCCATAATTTCTCATTGGAGCATCTTTATGATAGTGGATTTAAATTATTTTTCAGAAGATTCTGACATCACCTTCACTTCACATTGGGATTTATTGTCTTCTTTCATTCAATTTGGAATCTTCCTGGTTCTTGGTATTATGAGTGATTTTTAAATTGAATCCTGGATACTTTTGCATTATGAGACTCTGGGTCTTATTTAAGCTTTCTGGTTTGACTGAATTTCTCTTCAACAGTTATAGCTGTGGAAGGTGGCACTGCCTTGTTACTTTTAGGATGAATTCAAAGTCCAGGTTCCCCTCTAAGCTTCTTTTGACACATGAAGGGGAAGCTTTTGATTACTGCAGGTTAGGGATTGATTTCTAGCTCCTCATTTTGTCTCCACCTCCACCACTATGGGGGGAGCTCCTATTTCTGAGCAGTGGTGAAATTCCTGACTCAGTATTATGCTTTCTCCAGTGCCACTCCAGTGGAGAAGGGAAGGGGTGTGTGCTAGTTTGAAGCTGTTATGTACCCCAGAAATGTCCATGTACCATCCATTCCTGTGTGTGCAGACCTATTGAGGGTGGGGCCATTTTGATTAGGTTATTTCAACTGGGATGTGACCCACCTCCTTCAAAGTCTGTCTTAATCCTTTACAAGGAGGATAAAAGGAGAGAGCTCAGAGATACCCCAGAACAGCAGAGAGACAAGGACACCCCACAGTAGCTGAGGGGAAGCCACTGAAACCAGAAGCTGAAAGTAATTATACCCAGGAAAAAAGGACCTGTGACTTCCCATGTTACAGAGGTGTCCCAGCGGCTGGCAGCCTTTCTGCAGAGAAAGCATTGTCCAGATGATGCCTTAACTTGCACATTTTCATGGCCTTAGAGCTATAAATTTGGAAGCTGATAAATCACCACTGTAAAATTCAACCCATTTCTGGAATACTGCATTTTGTCTGTTTTAACAAACTGGAACAGTCTGCCTTGTTACTATTGGGTGGGGATCAAGGTCAAGTCTCCCCACTGACACCTTGGAGGAGGAGCCTTACCACTGGCCAGTGGGGTTGTGAGTACTAGCTCCATTCAGTCTTCTGTGACACAACCTTGGTTGGGTTATTGGGGTTCCCTTAATTCAGCATTTTATGGTGGAAGTCTAGACTCCCCCTCTTGGCCCTTATGACATGGGTTGCTGGGGCCACACTTTATAATACTCTGTTTGAATGGAATGAAGTTTTTATGGTCTAAAAGCATCTGTCTTTCTAGGCTGCTCTTTCCTGGTCTTTTTGGTAAAGAGAGCAGGGTTTTTTTTTTGTGAGTGTGTCTGCATGTGCACACACCCATTTGTGTCTCTAAGTGGCCAGCTTTTCCAGCTACAAATATAGGATTTACAGAATCAAAACAAAAACAAAAACAAAAACAAAAACAAAACCAGGAAATTCACCACCATGTTATTCTATCATTCACAGGTTCCCTATCTGCCTTCTCTGTTTTAGAGCATTCTTTTACTTGTTTTATATATGCTGCACAGGATTTTTTGTTGCATTTAGTGGGAGAAATAGGGAAAATTAGGGCTTCTTCATCAATCCAGAAACTGAAGTTCTCCTTATTTCATACTTAAACAAACTTTATAGAATACATCTACTGGGTTTTGTATACTCTGCTATGGGTTATTCTTTGGTTGGGAGCTTCAGAACGTGGAGCTGTCATCAAAGGGAAATGAAGATAAATGGAGAAACTTCTTTCTACAAATCCTTTCCAAGAAATCTTTTCATGGTCACTATGGCTTAAATTTGTATTATTAGTATACCAGCTCACATTCATACACAGAGCAGAGTGGTTGGACTCAAGGTTTTTATTCCAGTTAAGAATCTCATAGATCTCAGGGGCCAACCTAGGGGAAGGAAGGCAATGTGGGAAAGATAAAGGAGAAACTCCAGGGTCCTTGGCTTATGGGTGGAAGGAAAGAGAAGGTGCACTGTGCAAGCTCTTACTTCACTTCAAACTCAGATACTATCTGAATGTGTGGTTTAATGGAGGGCATGACAGCAAAGATCAACTTTGGAAGAAAATATTCTATAATGAGATGGAGTCTAATTGATAGCTAGACTACAATTTCATTAACAAGATTTAAGAAGTTGGGGGTACCTTCCAGGTAAGACAAGCAGTTCTGGTTTTTTAAGCCTGCTGGAATGCAAAATACCAGAAATGGATTCGCTTGTATAAAGGTTATTTATTAGGTTACAAATCTACAGTTTGAAGGCCATAAAAGTGTCCAAACTAAGGAATCAAGAGGATACCTTCACTAAAGAAAGACTGATGGCATCTGAAACAACTCTGTCATCTGGGAAGGCACATGGCTGGTGTCTGCTGGCCCTTTGCTCCCGGATTCTGGTTATGAATTGGCTTTTTCCCAAGTGTCTCTTGGCTTCTGTGTCTCTTTGCCTCTCTCTCTCATTCTCTCATCCTTGCTTGTTCTCTTACGTTGTTTCTACCTAAGCATCTGGGAATCCTCTCTTAGCTTCTCTGGGGCAAAATCAGCACTTCATCTCTTGGTTTAGCATCTCCAAACATCTTTCTGCCCACATCTCCAATCACCTGGCTCTGTGTCATCTCCTGAGCCCTCTCAAGGACTGTAGTAAACTAATCAACAATGGACAGGGTCACACCTCCATGGAAATAAGCTAATCAAAATGTCTCACTCACAGTTGGGTGTGTTACATCTCCATGGAAATGACCTAATCAAAAGATCCCACCTACAGTATGTCTGCACCCCACAAGGTTGCATTAAAAACATGGCTTTTTACACAGCACATAACAGATTCAAACCAGCACAGATGTTAAATCCCAGGAGAGGTTTTATTCTTCTTGAGAGGTCACACAACAGAGAAACTGAGTGATTGGAACAGGAGAGAATTTTGTTTCTAAAGTTGAATTGTGATAAACTGACCAAAAATGGTGCATAATTACATGGCACATCTAGCTACTATTCTTGAATTTTCCCATGTTGAATCTTTCATAATAATGGACAAACTGATAAGAGGAACTGGAGAAAATTTGATGGTTGTGATAACAAAACAGAGTAATGAGAGGTGAATTGCAAGTATAACTCTCAGTCCATGACTTCTGAATTTCAGCCATAATTCTCTTGCCAAATTGTCTGAACAAGGATCCTAATGGTTGTCAGAGAAAATGGAGCAGATCAGAGAGTTATGGGGGCTCAATCCACTCAAGAGAAAGCTAAGAGGCCTTGCAGGAAGACAGTGATGGATTCAAGCCATGCGAAGGAGCACATACCAGATACCTTGACCTCATCCCTATCTTTGGAAGGTGAGAGTAATTTATAGTCTTTAAATTAGACAAATGGTCCAATTGATTCAGAATAAGGAACAGGAAATGTATGTTACTTTTGCATTAAATAGAACCTCATGAGTGTAGCAATGCTTCTGAGCTCCTGAGTTATAGAGCCAGGGTTCCCCATCAAAGTACTCCTAATTACAGGGATTCCTTCTTTGCATAAAGGTGATCAGTTACAGAGCATGCTGTCTCCATAAAGACCAGGGAATACATTAAGTAGCTCATGCTAAGTGGTAATTTATATCATTGTTAATAGCAAAAAAAGCAAGAGCAAGTGTGAGAGTGAGGCTGAGGGAAAGACAAGGAGAAAGTGACCCAAAGAGAGGAAGTTTTGGTGAAGATGGAAAAAGACAGGAAAGAAGATTCATACATACCATGGAAAAGACTCATCCTTCTGAGAATGATTTGTGGAGTGGGTTAAGGGAAGGTTAGTGGAGAGCTGAGTGAGCTCGTCTTTCTTTAAATGTGTTCCATACATAAGCAATCAGGTTGAAGGCATTCGCAGCCAAGCATAGACCACTGACCAGGGTCTTGTCCTGAGAAGCAGACCAAGTTCCTGAAAAACAATTTGCTGATGGGTAATTCACTGAAAAGCAGGTGAACAAATGCCAAGTCAGAGAATGGCTGGCTCACATATGTATTGATTTATTGAGGATTTTGGTCAATGGGTGAGTTCCCTCTTCATTTGCATGTGCCATTTCAAGTGTGAGTGGGTGGGCTTTCCCTTCAATGAAGTTTATGGTTGTGATCCCCTGTGTGGACCTATAACCTCACACTATTTGGCATGGCCTTTGCCTGGGTTTCTACCCAGATCTCTGCTTCTCCCAGCCAAGCACCACAGCAACCTGCCTACCTTATTTGGATGGTCATTTGACTTATGTTGGTCCACTCCTTATTTGGTGAGTTGGCTTTGGTGAGTTGGCTTTTGGCAGTGTCATTTTGCATGAATTGATGTACAGCTCTTCTATTGGTTTATCAATGTCCCTCTAGGTCAAAACCATTAGCCCCCACCATATTACTATATACTGTTCTCTGCACCTACCCAAGGTTAGCATCCTCAATGAAGGAGAGGAATCCCATATGAAAAGGTGTGGGCCACACCAATCACCCTCCCACATGCATCAACACCAGCTGTTAGAATCCAGTCCCCAAGATATAAAGGCACATGTAAAGGCAACACCTTTCAATTTTCAACAGAAAGCTCACATTTGAGGCTCTGCACAGTTTGCATCCACCTCATCTCTGATTTCCATGGCTCCAACACATTCTTCATCATTCCTGAGACAAACTGGAGTCTTTGACTGTGTCTGAAATGCCTCTTCTTTCTTCCCTGTTTCTTCACTGTTTGTCCAGGCTTCCTTGCCTGCTTAGACCCAGTTTGAATACCATCTTTTGAAGTGTCTTTCCCCAACACCTCTAGACATATACATTTTTCCTGCTCCAGTCTGTCTCTCCACAGCATCTTGGGGATTCCACTACTACAGGGCCATGGCACCACCTTGCAATGAATCTTCCAACTGGAGTGTATCATCCATGGAGTAAGCAGCTGTGTCTTCTTCTTCTTGGTGTCTCCAATGTCCAATTTTGGAACTCTACAGAGTAAGTACCCCATGTGGCCAGTTAATGATCAATGGAGAGAAAACCAATCTTTGATGGATCTGAGGAAAGGATGATTTGGCCATGGATGGGCTTTGGAATGCTGAAATATAATGTGCTGAGAACCAAGAAGAATGACAGGAGGTCAAGAGGAAGGATGGGAAGGAGATGGAGGGTCTCCATGAGCTACAAGTCTCTTCCAGCCTGGTTCATCCAGAGTGGGGATTGAATCATTGAATGCCCAACACTCTGTCTATACCGTCAAATCACTCATGCTCCAAGGCCCATGTGGCTGTGTTTCCTTCATTAACAAGGTGGTATAGCTCTTTGTTAAGTCCAGGCAAGTATCTCAGGTTTCCTTTTAGCTGATATTATTATTTAGTAGCTAATAATGCTTAGAATGCCACTGTCCAATAAAACTATGCAATGGTGTTAATGTTTATATTTACTGTTTCCAATATGGTAGCCATTAGCCACTTGTGGTGACTGAGCACTTGAAATATGATGAGTGCAACTGAGGAACTGAATTTTTAATTTTATTTAATTTTCATTCCTTTTGGCCAGTGCATTGGACAGTATAATGAGATACATACCACCTGGATTCAGAACCTGGCTCTGAAAAGTAAATGCTAGCTGTTTGCTTCTATTTCCTCATTTGTGAATAAGAGATAACAGTGTACCTACTCCTTGGCTGTTTGCAAAGAATAAATCAGTTATTAATGTGCACTCCTCATATATTATTGCATAACAAACCACCACAAAAATAGTGGCTTAAAACAGCAATATTCATTTATTTTTCATGGCTTCTGATGGACAGAAATTTGGACAAGTCTTGCACGGACAGGTCTCACTGGTATTATTTCTATGGGTGAAGTCATGTTGGCCTGAGCTACAATTGTTTGAAGGTTCACGTGGGGGGTCCCCTTTCACTTTGGCTCTTTCCTACACCTGGGAATTAGTGTAGGGCCTCTCCATGGGGCTACTTGGGCTTCCTAACAGCACAGCTATTGGCTTCCCTCAGAGCAAGTGTCACAGTTTGCAAGGCTGCTGTGACAAATATCACACATGTGTTGACTTAAAAAATGGGAATTTATTGTCTTATGCTTTGGGAGACTAGAAGTCCAAAATCAAGATATTAGGAGTTACATGCTTCCTCCAGGAGTCTGGAGTGTTTTGGTGCTTTGCTGCAATCTTTGGGATTCCTTGGCTTGCATTTCTGCCTCATTCTTTGGCTTCTTCTGAGTTCTGTCTTCTTTTCCTGTGTCCAATTTCTTTTGTTTATAAGGACTTCAACCTTATTGGATTAAGACCCACACTCATTCCTTTTGGGCCACACCTTAACTAATAACTTCTTAAACAGTTCTATTTATAAATGAGTTTGCATCCATAAGACCAGGAGGTGGGACATGAACATGCCTTTTGTGAGCAACATGATTCAATCCCTCAGAGCAAGCAACCCAAGGAGCACAGTGGAGGCTGCAGTGCCCTTTGCAGTGTGGCACCATCACTTCTACCATGTTCTGGATCATTGGGAGCCATCTTGGCCATTGCTACCTCAATCTCTGAATAGCTTGGAAGAGGTTTGGGTGGATGCTCAACATATATTAGTGATTTTTACTTGATACTTCCCAAGTGCAAAAGAACTGCATGATTCCCAGCTTCATCCACATGTACTGGGGCCTTCTGCCTTTGGAGCCATGAATGGGGATGCTGGGACCATGGGCAGCCCCTCCTGAATGCTCACACTCTGGCACTGGGGATTTCATTTGTTGTCTTCCAATAAAAGCAGTGCCAGAACACAACTTTATGGGGAATGTGGGTGGGAACAATCAAAAATGACAAGTCAATCTGACTGAATTTAGGTTCTGACATCTTTGAGAATGTAACATGTGAAGAAGACTTAGAATAGAAGCTCTGGGAACAATTCACAGTGCTTACACTTTATGATTTTAAAAAATCACAGCCTCAGTTTACTGTCTAAAAATGAAGATGATCATAATTGTCCCATACGCTTTTTTTATAGATTAAACCATTCAGCCAGAATTTATCAGGGGCTTCTTTTGTCCCAGGCTCTGTGCTAATGAAAATGGCATAAAGGTCCCTGTCTTTATGATGGAACAGACTGGTGGGAATGATGAATTTTAAATATATAACTGCAGTAGAAATTAGTGTTGAGGAGGCAAGTACAGAGCATGGTGAGGACATATAAACTTGGAGCTGAGCTGTTTTGAAGGTTCAGCTGGGGAAGCAGCTTGGCTCCTTGGTAGAAGCTTTGGGCTGATGCCTGGGGAGGCAGGATGGAAATGCCAATGAAATGAGACATGTGGAAGAGGCCTGTAGACCTCCCTAGTACTGCAGTCATATATCATTACTTTCTTTGCCACTGCTGAGAGTCCATTGTTACTTCTTCCCCTTCTCCCAATAGTGAATGAGTGGTACCAACCAGTATCCTGGAGGCAGTGCTAGGGGCAGTGCTAAGGGTAGTCTCATGGTTTCTCTTGACCATCACAAAGCTTGGAGACTTCTTCCATCCCAGCAGGTCTGTGCCTGGATGCAACTATGCAGCTCCTGGATAGAGTATGTATTAGATTTCTTTAGAAAAACAGAACTGACAGAACTGACAAATTCTACATCTATCTATTTATCTATCTGTCTAACAATCATCTACTTATCATCTATCTAAATATATCTTAATACATAAATGTTAGGAGATTTATTAAGGGGATTGGCAAGTCCAAATTCCATAAAGCATGACACAAGTTGCAAACTCAATGATAAAGGAGTTGAATTCCTCAGAGGAAGTTGGCTAACTGAAGAAGAGATATAAATTCTCCTTTCTGCCTGCTCAATTCCTCTGTTCTCTCTTTAAGGTCTCTGACTGGATGAGGAGACTCCCCTCATTGCTGAAGGCAATCACTTTTGTTGATTGTGGATGCAATAAGCCATAGATGCAACCAATTGACTAATGCTGTAATTCCATTATGAAATATTCTCAAAGTAACAATCAGGCCAAGGCTTGCTTGCCCCAACAACTGGACACCATAACCTAGCCAAGTTAACACATGAAGTCAACTACCACAGTCCACCTTTGTCAACTAGGCACTGACACATGTCTCCTTAAACCATAATTAATGACTAAATAAGGACAATAACATAGTCCTATTTTTGCTAAGATAATTCCACTGTCATGCATAAAACTGGCATCACAATAACCATTTCCCCAAAGAGGTTACAGGTCCTTTGGTGATATTCTCTCTTATCCTTGATATCTCTTCACTTAAATACAATGCAAACAGTTGCTACAACTTATGTTATATGATAAGGGGATAAAAGAGGAGGAAGAAGATACTTGCTGTATGTATAAATACAAAGATATTCATAACAAGACAAGAAGGAAATTCTCATAACCATCCCTGAGGATGTCTCCCCTTTGCAGGAAACACCCAGAGCTTGGGTTGGCATCATTATTGAATGGTGCTTGCTCTCACAATGTAAGAACATTTTCACAGACAAAGACAGGCATATGACATAGCTACTTGGCAATCTCTTTATGTCAATATATCCCCTAGACCCTTCCCTTCATAACCCCTTTCCCTCACCAGACATCCAGGGGCCAACACAGATGTGGCAGCCCCTGGCCTGAACAAAACAGGCCTGTGGACCTTGGCACACAGAAGTCTGCATGACCCAGGCAGCTAAGGTTTAACCTATCATCTTTGTAAGTCAGTAAAGTGAAAAAGGGTAAATTGTAACTTTAAATGGGAAATAAACAGGAGGTAAGAAACTCTTGGTCTCATGAAAGAGCAAGAATGTTAATCTAGTCTACCTGCTTCCGGGCCCCCAAGTGCTATCGCTCTTGTGGTTGTTTATAAAGCTCCGGCCTATAATTCTTTCCTTCCTGCACAATCCCCATGTCACAAGATGCTCTCCTACTCTTAGGAATGTCTTTTTCATAAACCCTTATTACTGGCTTGCTCTCCTCTTTCAATTGCATGGCCAAGTTCCCATGAAAGTGGTACCTGCCCAGTGAGAGAAAAGCCATTTGATTTCTGCAGATTTCTGCCTCTCTGTGAGTAAGCCCCAAATAAAGTTCATGTTTGAGAAAATGCTCAGTGTCTTCTTTGGTCTTTTGACTGGCAAATCTCCCTCAGGCTGTGAAAGAAGTGCTGTGCTGCCTCCCCTGCTGAGCTGTTGTTCTGTCCAGACACAGTCCTGCTGGTCCCAATGGCTCCGTGTGTGCATTAAAGCAGAGCTGTCTTCTGCCTTCCTGTGGTCTCTGCTCAGTGCTCTCAAGGACTCCACTCATGTCCTCTCTTTATCCCCTCTACTGTTTTCCAGGATCCAACAGTCAGTGCTTGTCCTTCTCTAAAGAGGGGATCCCTGTGTTTCCTGTAGTTGTAGCCCAGTGGGGGAGGGCATCTTGGGACATGTCACAGGGCTGATCATCCTTTGTCCCCCATGATCCTTCCTCCTCCAAACCCCAAAACATGAGGAGGCCTCTCAGCTCCCTGGTGCATGGAAAACTCTTCTTAGCTACGGATGCTGGCAAGGTATCCACAGCAGGAATTTGTTTATTTGTCTAGCTGGACTCCCTCTCTTTGTTCTCAGCTCAGAGAAAGAGGCTTTAGCAGCTGAATGTAACCACATGACCCCAGTGGAGACAGTGAGTGAACAGAGGATCAATATTCACCTAGGACTGTGGTGATGTCTGCAGGGCTGATGGGCAAGTGGGGCCACAGGATCACACTCAGGGACAACAGAATCACAGCACAGAGGCCTCAAAGGCCACCAGGCCCATCTTCTGTCTTCTGGATGGGCTCTGGTTGGTATGACTATGAAAACAGCTCTTAATTCCCTCCCTCCTCTCAATCTGACTTCACTCCTCCCAGATAAGTACTATTTAGAGTGTATATGTATTTCCATCTCTGAATATCAACACTCACACTTTTAATTTAGAGTGTGTTTCATGTTGTGTGATTGGTATGTTCCATGAGACCTGCCATCAAACAATTGCTCAGTGAAATACTTGTTGAAAAAGATGAGAAATTGTGGTCCAGACAGGTTAAGCACTTGCCCAAGCAGGTAGGTCATGGGACTGGGAGGCTGGGCAGCCCCTAAAATTATCCACTGAGGCCTGCAGTGAGAGCCTGAGCACTGGCTGGAGGCAGGGAAACTGCCCAGGGGCCCCTCAGAGTCTGTGTGTCAGGACCAGCTCCTGCTGCTTTCCTTGCCTTGCACTTGTGCTGAAGAGCCATGTTTTGTTAGCCTCCCCTGATCTGAGTCCCTGGCAAGAGAACCAGGTGCAGTCAAGCAGGTGGGACTGGGTGATCCCATTGCTCTTGGAAAGCCCTGAGCCTGGGGGATGTGTGCACAGATTCAGCCAGCCCCTCTGCAGGCACAGGGAGGACACAGCACTGGATGGAGTGAGAGCTGCCATCTTTACACATGCAGTGTTGGGTGCTGTGCTGGGTGCCAAGCCTGCTGCTCCCCTGCATGGCATCACCTGTGGTGGAATCCTTTCCTCCAGAACTCAGGCTCCAGGATTCTACACGATGGGGTGCACTTGTAGGCCTTGGTGACTTTTGTCTCTGACATTCCATGATTTACACAGTTTAAACTCATTAGGCACTATTAAAAAGTCAAACTTTTTATTTACAATTCTGGTGCCTTGGTGAGGGTCAGGTCCATGGAGCCTCTGGGTTTTTTGTTTTGTTTTGTTTTTCCATATGTAAAATGAAAAACCTTGGGTATTCCAGTAGAGGAAGTATAACACCTCCCCAATTATCAAAGCCTTGCCAATTTCCCCTTCATGGTCCTTCCCTTTCCTCCATGGAACTGGCCTTCTGGAGACGCAGGTAGAGATTTCCAGGGAGAAACTCAGCCGCCAGGACAGGTGCTTCTTCAGAAGGTCTGAGGGGTTGAGGAGAGAAGGCCATCTGTTAGCAGCTCTGCTGAGAGAATGGCTGTCACTGCCTGTGCAGTGGGGAGAAAGTCCAGCTCACAGAAGTCCCCGAGAGCCCCTCAGGACCTGCCCCCCCACCGGCCATCCCTGCAGTAGTGCAGGCTGAGGGCTCACTCAGCACACTGTCCTCAAGGGCAGAGACAGTTCTGTCTCCAGGCAGATATCCTCTCTCCCCACTTGTCCAAGCACAAGACCGGTCAGAGTGTGGCTCATTACAGAAGGGACTTTCTGAGTGTGCTGAGCAAAGGTGGAAGGAGTTGCTTCTGCTGTCATGAGCTCACCATCACTGGGGCATGGGATGTCAAGAAGGGACCCTGCTGTGCTGTGATGGGGGAGGTGGGTCTAGGACCTCCAGCTTCAGAGTCTGTGATTCTGCCCTGGTTTTTTGCATTCAGAGAGAAAGGCTGAGACTGTGACACATTTCACATCTTCAGTCATACAATTTTTTTAGCTTATTTGTTGCTAAAAGAAATACCATGCAATGGCTTGGCTTAAACAATGGGAGTTTATTGGCTCACTGTTGTAGGGCTAGAAGCCCAAAATCAAGGTAGCATCAAAGTGATGTCCTCTGTCTTTGTGTCCTTTATCTCTCAATTTTTAACCAAGTTTGTTGGAGCCCAAACCTGATTTTTTTTTCAATTAAAGAGAGGTAATCACTCTCACATACTCTCCTCTAGGTTCCTAACTAACTGAGAAGAAATGTAAAGAGCCAGGTGAGTTGAAAGAACAGTGCCAGCTTTATAATGGAAAGGAGAATGGCATTTCCTTTTCTTTCTTGCCTGAATTCAGGAACCGTGGTTCTTCAGAGTGGGGTCACCATGTTACCCATCAGCCAGAGGCTGGAAAGTTGGGAACAAATTCAGTGTCCCAGCTTGGCCTCCATAAGGCAGAAATGTTCAAAGTCCTGCTGTGACAGTCTACAGATAGGTCCTTGAAATCATGAGAGAAAGTAGAGCTCACCCTCACTGATCACAGTTCAACGTGGGGATCCTGAAGGTGGTAAATGGGATCCATTAGAAGTCACCTTCTCCCCTTCCCACTGGCCAGATGATTCCCTCCTGATAGAAAACTGCTTGTGAAATTGTGTACAGGGAAGCCAGCTGGGAGCTAGAGAAGACTTTTACATCTCTGGAAACATGAGAAGAAGGGAGAGAAGCAGGCCTCCTTAACAACTTTGATGCTGTTGACTCTCCATGTTTGACTCTAAATTTCAGTTGTGTGTGTGTGTGCAGGTGTGGGTGTGTGAGCCACCTGTCATTTTGTATTAAGTGAATAGCACATTTAATTTGACATGAATGGAGAGTCTTTTTCTTTCAAAAGGGAAATTTAACCCAGTAATGGATACTTAATTATTAGTAGATTAGGTCTTATTTGTGCAATATAATTTTATGACTTCAGTTTAATATACTTTAATCAAGAGAGAGGCAGTCAAGTGAAGGGGTTAAGGGTATGGGTTCTGGGTTCAAATTCCAACTCTTATAGCTTAAAGAAGAGGCACCATAGGAAAATCATTTAACTGTTATGTATAACTCACAGAA
Source organism: Choloepus didactylus (assembly GCF_015220235.1). Lineage (NCBI taxonomy): Eukaryota > Metazoa > Chordata > Mammalia > Pilosa > Megalonychidae > Choloepus > Choloepus didactylus. The sequence continues at coordinate 1,307,749 of NC_051315.1, forward strand.
TTGTGTGAAAATTTAAATGAGTTAATATTTATACAGTGCTTTGAATAGTGCCTGGCACAAAGTAAATCCTCTATCAGCTATTGTTTTTACTTTCTTTCCAGATTTTCCAAAATTTCTTAAATCTCGGTTGTTTTTCTTTCTCTCCTAGTGTGTTTTGGTTTGAAAGGCCTACCTTTTGTTAATCCTGCTCTCAAATTTTTAATAAATATATATTTGATTTGTGTTAAATATAGTATGAATTTTCCTGTTAATTAAAATTAAATAATCTCAAGGCACTGAGATTTATGGTTTAAGATGTTCTGAATACCAGTGGAATCAATAGCAACAGTAAAACATAAGGGAAAGAAGGAGAGAAAATGAGCATCTTAAATGAAACAACACTTTGCCACATAGATTTCCAGGACTTCAAACCACTAATGATGACAAGCACCAGCCAGGTTACATCCCTTTGGACCAGGAAGGGATGAGCATCCTGAGGGGTTGCAGTTCTCCTTGGACCACAGTCTATACAAGCAACTTCCCAATTGTTACTGTCACCTTCCAGAAATTTCCTTCAAGGAACTGTAGACTCAAACATGATGTCTAGGCCATGGGTGGTTGGACTAAGGGAGATCTTGGTCACAGCCCACCCTGATTTGTCTGCACAGATATTGAAATCTGGGACATCCTGCACAGTGTCAAGTTTATCTTGTCTCTGTTGTGGCTGATGTATTCGCTAGTGAAGTCCTGTTGTGCCACTTTACTTGACTTCCTTAATTTGCTGTAAGAAAACACACCATGTTGCCTTCCTTTTTGACAGTTTATTGTGGCATAAATATCTCCAGCCATTTACTCATTGAGACGTGTTTGTAAGGCATCAATTGAATACCTTGCTTGTCTTTGAAGGAAGCATCCTCTTGGTGCTGCTGTACAAATGTGGTTTCCTCTTGCAGCTCTGTAGCCTGCAGTTCCTGAGCAGAGAAGTTATTGTCTTCCACTGAAGTGAATTGACTGCCCCTCTGAAAGTCTGGATATTATCAAGATGAAAAAGGGTCAGTATTTACTTTCAGAAACAGTAAATCCAGATGCTTTGTGAGATGTAATTTCAATCTCATTTTCCCTCTTTCTTCTAGACATGGCTAAGCTGGAGTGATGACTTGTTTAGCTACCATGGATGTGGGGAGTATCAGGGAACCCCTCCAGGACTGTGGACATCCTGCCTCCTGCATGGCTACCAGAGGCCCACATTTCCAGGGCTTCCTCTGTCTTCCACAGAAACCTTAATATCCTCATACACAACCTCTCTGGAACTGACACTGCCTTCCCAGTGCCTCATCTCCATGCTCCAGTGGTACTGGGTTTTCTCTGCTCAGTTGCACTAGGAAAAATAGGGCCTTATCAGATGAACTGTGACCTCTTGATGCTTTATTTCCTCCTCTGTTTTTCTTCTTCTCAAGCAATTTGTCTGCATGCAGCATAGCACTTTTCATGAGGAGGGCCTTCCAGTGCCTTTGGTGGCTCAAGAAAGGCTATCAACTTGTATGTTAACCCCAGTTAACTGTGAAAGATTAGCAGTGATTAACATAAAATATTTATTTTGCATTCAACAGCTAGCTGCACATATATCAGATGGTGACTGTTGTTGCATCTATACAATCTTGTAGATTTAGTGGGAACCACAGGTAACACACTGTTATTAAAATCTTTGGTTTTAATAATGGAGAATGGGTGTGTGGATCAGATTTGGCAATAGTGTGTTGTCCTCTGGGATGGTTACACATCTGTTACTTTGTTTTCTAACTGTCCATCACATATGGAAAGAATCTTGAAATGAATATAGGAGGCAGTGATTAACATCTTGAAGGATCTCAAAACCATGCTGTATGAGGATGAGTGAAAGAACAGTCTAATCTGAAAAACACAAACAGAAAAAGCTTAGGAAAAAAGATTTCTGGCCCCAGATAGTCAAGGAACTATATTGTGACTGAGAAAACAAACCAATTCTGTGTCATCACCATAGGATAGAACTTTGATCTGTAGGTGGAAGTTGTAGGGGGCAGATTTCATTTCTTTCTAGAGAGTAACTTTTTAACAGAGTGGTCCCATGAGAAAGCACACACTGTTTCACTGGGAGTGCCCCTGTCAAGGCTGGCTCACCTTCTCCAGGACTTTGGCTGGTAAACTACAAGTCCCTCCCTATGATCATGGGGGATTGTAGAATTATAGGAGCTTCTCCTCCAGATGCATGGGAGGAGGGGAGCAGAATATTGCTGTGCTCACAGATGCTGTGAGGCTGATAGCAGCCTGCAGGGGATGCTTGTTCAGCTTACATCTCCACTCATGAACCAAGCCTGGAGAGTTTCACCTGCAGCCCCTCCTGCTGCCCGTAATATCTGAAGGGAAGTCTCCAACCCAAGACCCAGACAGTTTCATCCAGGACCCTGAGGACAAGGGTGAGGATGGCCCTGCTGGCTTGAGGATAAAAGATTCCAACTCTGGTTCAAGGGCCAGGCTGCAGACACTCTACTCAAGGCTTTATTTCCTGGGGATTTTACCTTGTTTGTGAAGTCCATTCCCATGAATGTCACGTGCTGTCCTAAGAAGGTTAAAGCTAAGCCAGCACCACAGGAAGCAGCTGCAGTGTTTATCCAAGTCCAGCTGAAGGATGCTTATGCCAGTGGTGTTGGTTTGGCACTTGTCCACCTTTGCTGGGGGGAAACTCATGTAGACCAGTTGGATGGTGCTGAGCAGGGCTTTAGGGGCTAACATACATTGCTGTTTTGTATGTACCAAGACCCTCGTTATATGCACACTCAGGAGTAAAAACCCCAAGGCCTTTCCCCATGCACACACATGCACCCCAACACACAGAAGCCATTTTTACAGGAAAGGGGAAAGCAGAAGGAGAGGAAATATGGGATTAAAATTGACAAGACAATCAAGTTCCAAGGGAATCCTGAAGCTAGTTTTCTGCTTTTTCAATTTTTTGGTGCTTTTATTTTGTTTATATTTTTAAGCTTATATTTTAAAATAATTTTATGCTTACAGAAAGCTACAAAAAGAATACAGACACTCTCCAAATACCTTCACTCAGATTTCCCAAATTAACATCTTATATAACCAGAGTATAATGATGAAAATTACAAAATCAGTATTGTTACAATATTCATTTGACAGTATATGGATTTCACCAGTTGTCCCCCTAATGTTGTTTTTCTGGTCCAGAATCTAAATGAGGTTCCCAAGTTGGATTTAGTTGTCACATCTCCTTAAGTCTGTGTGTTGGGGTGCATATGGGGAGGGGCCTTGGGGTATTTATTCCTGAGTGTGCATATAACAAATGTCTTCTTACTTAATCTGGGATAGTCATGTGTGATCTGTACCTTTGACAAACTCATTTCTAGAGAAGTAGAGCTTCTCCATTCATTAAAGGTTTATCCATTCAATCAGTGTTTAGAGCCTCCTTTCCTTGTGCTGTGCCCTCTAAGAACAAGGGAAATCAACACTGAAAACAGTGTTGGCCCATCCTTGTCATCACAGAGTGCTCTGTCTGGTGCTGAACACAGACAAGAGATCCATGCAGGATGGTAACTGCCATACAAGGATGCTAAGGGAACATGTAGGTTGGGAGGGTGGACATCTGATCTGAGTTGGGAAGAGGCAGGAAGGATTGCAGGAGGAGGCAATACTGAAGTTGAGGCCTGACTTAGAGTGGTGACACTCCAGCTGAGGCCCCAGCTCCAGGTTAGTTTTTTTTTTAATAGAGTGTCCTTCCAGCACTTGGAGAGATGGAAGTCTGCCTTCTTCCCAAAAGTCGTCAGCCTCCTGACAGCCCAGCTGGAGGGGGAAGTTCAGGCAACAGGATGTGGGGGGCAGATGGGGGATAGGATGTGCCATTTAGATCTGCTAAATTCTCCAGGGTGGGGCTGTGAGAACAGGGGATGGACTGTGAGAACCTAGGTGGAAATACCTTGCCCTGTTTTTTCATCTAGTAGGGATAATAAAGCTCACTGACAGGAAGGAGAACCAAGTGTGCTCCAATTAGCTATGCTGATTGACATCCAAAGTCGCCTGCAAATCTCTGCAGCATGTGCCCCTCACCACGTGGAGGCCCCAGACATTCTCAGCCTGTGCCCACATGCCTGCCACACATTACTGCCAAATTTGCACCCACAGGCTGATTTTAGGTCTGAGAGGTGGAATTCATGGTCAGTCTATAGAGAAACACACTCCATGCTGGGTGTACAGTTTCTCCCTGGAAGTCCAGCTCCAAAGACCTTGCAGGTCATGAAGAAAAAGCACAGACCAGCAGAACATAGCTTCCAATGCATGTGTGGACATCAAATGGCTGGGCAGCACCTCTGAAAAATGAGTTGGGGATTCTCTCACTGGGACCCCAAAGATGGAAGTAAATGACATGAAAATTTTTTTTTTTCTGTATCTGTGTTGTTTGCTAGAATTTGCTTTAAGTTGTTGGGAAAAGAACCTCAAGCTTCTTCTATCCCTTTCTATCATGTAGCTTTGGCAGCTGTGGGAAATACTTTCCCCATTAAGCAAACCAGGGACTGCTGATTTTGGCTAGAGTTTGCCTGCTTAGTTCTTGGAAGGAAAGAAGATGCTCAGCGGTTCTCAAGAGCTACCAGTGGAAATCAAAACCCCAAACACAGAACAGATGGGCTGGAGGATGGAAACCCTCAAGGAGCAGCTCAGGTTCCCAACTTTCGGAGAAAAGTGTACATGCTGGGTGGTTTGCATTCCCTGCTCCTTGTGCCCATGTGCCTTGGTGTGCACATCTCCACAAGAAGCTCTGCAGGGTGGTTTCTCAGGGCTCCTCCCATCTGATCTTCTGTGATATGAAATGAACATAGATTGGCAGATTCCCACAAGGTGAGTGTGAGAAAGCCTCTGGGGAATTTCCTGGATCAAATATATTTCACAAACTATCTCATTACCAATTCTACTACATTCTTTCAGATGTAGATTTTTCTGCTTGAGAGTTCTGATCTGAACCAGCTAAAATAGTTGTGTCTGCCAGGCTGTAGTGTACAGATTTGCAAGTTCCTACTTAATACTCACATTTCTCCTGAGATATAGATGTTGTATTGATTTTACTCATTAGAGAGTTGAGGCTCAGTGATGCCAAGAAATTCACCCAAAGTCAGAGAGTTAGTAATTGCATTGCATTTAGCCTCATCTGAGTCTGCCAGGGCTGCTAAGACAAATATCACACCCTGCTTGGCTTAGGTAACAGAAATTTATTGGCTCGCAGTTTTAGTAGAGAGAAGTCCAAAATCAAGGTCATGACAGGACTTGCTTTCTCCCAGAGCCTGTGGTGTGCTGGTGCCCAATTCCTGCAGTCCTTGGGGTTCCTAGTCTTGCACCTCTGCCTCCATCACATGGTGAGCCCTCTCTCCTCTCCAGCTTCTACTGATCATCTCAATCCAAACTTCCTCTGCCTTACAGGGACTCCTATCCCATGGATTAAGACCCACCCTGACTCAATTTAGCCTCATCTAAGTAAGATCTTTGAAGAACCTATTCATAAGTGAGTCTACACTTTAATAATAACATCCTCAAAGGTCCTATTTACAAATGGCTTCACACCCACAGGAACCCAATTAAGACTTGAACATGTCTTTTCTGGGGGACATAATTCAACTCTCATCAGTCTTCAACCCAATATAAAGCCTCTTAAATTCTGCAATAGACTGTCTTGCTGGGCAGACAGAAGCATAGCTTATGACCTTCAGTGGGAAGACAGGGACTCATTTTTTTAAGCATTCAATACATGTAAATATAAACAGGAGCATGAACATGCATATATTTTCATGTATCTATGTGGGGCAAACATTACTCAGCTGAAATATATGTCCATCTCTTCCTGAAGTCAAGAAGATAAATGCAAAGATGACCAGATAACCAGGAACCTCCAAACACTGGCAGAAAATCTGCATACCCAAAGGGATGTGTCAAATGTAATGGAGAAGATATTCTCTTAGGAAACCGGTTTAGAACATCAAGAAACCCTTTAGAATAATTGTAATTAATATAATCAGAGATACAGAAAGGAGGATACTTTATATATAAGTTAAAAGACACTGTAAGTTTTGTACATATCACTGAAGCAAAAATAATGGGTTAATGAGCAGAATAGCATAGTTGAAAATTGAATTTGTAAACTGGAAGATAGCAACAACAAATTCTTCCAAAACTTTACCCAAAAGGACAAAGGAATGGAAAATATTAAAGGAATATAATCTGAGACATAGTAGATTTATCAAAGATTTGCAAATTGCATCTAACTTGAGTTGCAGAACGGAATAAGAATAAAAACCAGAGATAATTGAAGGGAAGGACTAAATAACAGAAGATAACTGTTTCAGAGATGAAGAAATGAACCCTCACATTGAAATAGCCACTGAGTGGTAAGTGGAAAAAATGTAACAAAGTAACAGCACACATTGATGCACTTCAGGAAACTGAGGAAAAATGCATCCTAAAGTTGATAAAGCAAAATAAAGGAAATGCAGTTATCTATAAAGAAATGAGTATCAAATGGAATCACATTTCTCAAAATCAACTGTAGATTCCTGAAGTCAATGGAGAAATGGCTTCCAAGATTTGCAGTAAATGATTTTGAACTCGAATGTTATTCTAGCAAAAGTAAAATTTAAATGTGAGCTAAAAGTAGTTGTTTTAAGACATTTCAGGACTCAGAAAATTTATGAACCAGAACCACTTGTTTATTCTCTTTCATAAAACATAAAATGAGGAAGACATGGGACATAGGAAAAAAGTAGTTAGCAAAAGAAATGGTTAATTATTGATTCTAAATACTTCTTTCCATTATTTTCCATTTATCTTTCACTTTCAATCTCATGTTTCTTTCCTGTAAACAGTATGTAGTTGTTTTTCTTTTTTTTTTTTTGACTCAGTCACACAGTCTCTGCCTTTTAATCTGAATATTGTGTTGATTTGATTTAATATAACTATTAACATGATTGTAATTAAGTAAATTACATTGCATTTTCCTTCTATTTATCCCATTTGCTCTAATCCCTTCTTTGTCTCTCAGTTTCTCTTTTCCCACCTTCTTTTGGGTGAATAAAGCATTTATTTAATCTAGTTGATCTCCTTATCCACATTTTAGCTATAACTATTTGTCTGTGTGTATGTGTAGTTATTCTGAAGATTAAGATACACATCCTCACTTACCATAGTGTTTTAATTTGCTAGAGCTGCCAGAATGCAAAATACCAGAAATGGATTGGCTTTTATAAAGGGAATTTATTAGATTACAAATTTACTGTTCTAAGGCCATGAAAGTGTTCAAACTAAGGCATGACCAAGAGGATACCTTCAATGAAGAAAGGCCAATGTTATCTGGGGTTCCTCACTCACATGGGAAGGTGCATGGTGACATCTGTGGTCCTTCTCTCCCAGGCTCTGGTTTCAAAATGACCTTCTTCAAAATGTCTCCAGTGTTTTCTCTCTAAGTTTCTCTGCACTCTCTGTTTTAAAAAATTTAATTAAGTTTTGTTGAGGTATATTCACATACCATGCAATTATCCATGGTGTACAATCAACTGTTCATAGTACCATCATAGTATTATGCATTAATCACCCCAATCTATTTTTGAATCTGAGCCCTTTTAATGACTGCAGTAAACTAATCAAGACCCACTGTGAATTGGCAGGGTCATATGTCAATGGAAATAATCTTATCAAAATTTCCTACCCACAATTGGGTGGGTCACATCTCCATACAAATGACCTAATTAACAGATCTCACCCACAATAGATCTACCCCACAAAACGGATTAAGTACATGGCCTTTCCTGTGGTACACAACAGTTTCAAACCATTACAGTCTACCTTCAAACAATACTACAACATAAGAACATTAGTATATCTTGATTTCACTTATTCCCCACCTTTTATACTCGTTATTTTATACTGTACTTCTACACACTCTGTAAATCCCACCATACATTGTTATTGTTCTTGCTTTGATTGTAAATATGTTTGAAAAACTTACCTTTCTATTAACCTATCATCTATCTCTATCACTATATTTATTTGTGTGTTTCTGTGCATATAATAATTATAACTAAAATCTACCCATGTGAGTTGCTTTGGTCCATGAATTGGCAACATTAACAGTCATCATCAATCAGAATTTAAAATGGACCCCAGATCACTTAGGAGTCCAGGGGAAGGTGGAAGCACACAGAGTAGAGCTGAGTTGCTCCAGAGAAGGCTCATCTTAGTCCACTGACACCTGGTCAAGAGCTGGATGCACAAACACAGTGCAGGGGGCAGAGGTGCCCAGATGAGCCCAGGCCAGATCTGCTGAATCCCACAGGTTTTCAGACTAAGTGCTTATTCTCCTATGCCACTGACCATGTCGTTCTTTGTTAAACAGCAGCAACTGACACACACTCTCCTCCGCATCTCAGGAGATGTCATGGAAACATTGGCTAAGGACAGAAATTGGGAGTCACCACCAACACTTCCATTCCCTCTTCTCTCTCCTTCATCAGCAAGTGCTGCAGCTCTACCTGCATGTCCATCATAAATGCACCCACCTCCTGGCCCCCACATTTATCTGGGCCACAGTCATCTCATCCCTTTTCACAGTGTCCCTTTTCCAACTCCAGCCCACTGCCACCTATTCTCCAAGGGCAGTCAGGTTAATCTTTATTTTATAGGTAATTCACTCCCATGCTGGCATATTTCAGTGGCTGTCTTTGTTAGGCTGTTATGACAAATATCACACAATGGGTTGGCTTAAACAAAAGGAATTTCTAGATTGGAAAAATCAAATAATTGGCAGGCGATGCTTTCTCCCTGAAGTTTGTAGCATTGTGGTACTGGCTTGTCACAATTCTTGGGGTTTCTTGGCTTGCAACTCTGCCTCCATCACATGCAAATGTGCTCTCCTCTCTGGTTTCTGTGACTTCTGTTTTCTCTTTAGAAGGCCTCCAATAATCCAGATTAAGGCCAACCCCAGTTGGGTTCTCACCCACAGGATGTGAATTATGATTAAGGACATGTATTTGTTGGGGTACATAATTCAACCTGGCTGAAAGGCCCAACATCTTCTAGACATGACATCCCCTCCAGCCTTATGTCAATCATCCTTTATCCAAGGTGGTCCAGCCATAGGGCCTTCTTTTTTTCCTTCAGTGAACCAAGCTCTTACTCTATCCCTTTTCTACCCCAGGACTTTAGTACATGGTGTTCCCAGCCTGGAATGCTCTTACTGAAGGGCTGGTTTCTACTAAGTCCTATTTGTTTTCTCCTAGCACCAATCACAATGTGCAATCATTTTATCATCAGCAATTTATTAATTTTTTCTGCCTCTCTCCCCACTGAACTGTCAGGTCCCCAAGGGCAGGGTCACACCTGTCATGTTTATCATCAGATCCCACTAACATGGGGCTTCTACATGAGTGTCAGTAAACTTATCTGAATGAACAAATGTGAAAAGACTTAGTAAATTGTACAAGTATGTGAGCAAAATCAGAGGTTCTTATTATGGAAAGGATTTAGAATAGATTCCAACTCATCCTGTGATTCCATGAGTTGAATTCTAGGAGAGTAGGAAAGGCAGGGATGTCACCTGGTTCACAAATCCCCAGAGGCAGCCTTGGGTTGCTGTGAGAATCAGGCTGGATGGATGACTCTATGGTTGATCAGCTGGAGTGGGACTTAAGCAAAGACAGAAATATTCTATTTTTCTCTTCTCCATTCCTGCACCAAGGAAAAGGAGAACCTATGAAACCCATCCTCTAATTCTCCACCTTTCCTTCATTTCTGATGTCAGCCCCAAGAATGAATCTCTTGGTCTCACTCTTCAATCATGTTCTGCCAGAGAAAGGAGCAGCTGCTGGATTGGCAGGAAGCAGAATTCAGATGGTTTCCAGGAACAGAGGGAAATTAAGGCTTTCCCTGTAGTTTCTCTGAGCTGAGCCAAGGAATTAAGGAAAGACTGTGGGTCATAGAAGTGCAGCAGTATAAAGAGGAATTCCAAGACTTTCTCCAGGACTCACTGAAGGTCTGCTTCCATTCAAGCAGAAGCCACCCTCTCACTGTCTTTGGGGAGCAGGGCTGCTTTCTTCTCTGATATGTGTTTACACAGGGCTCTGTGAGGCTGTACCAGGGCAGTGCTGACAGTTTGGATTCTTCTATGGAATGATTTGCTGGGGGGAAATTTAAACCTTTTCTATTCTTTCTCTTTGCTGCCTTTTTAGCTTTTATTTGATGCCCTTATGGCTTTTTTGTTGAGAATCACTTTTTCCATTCAGCAGAGATTCCTACCTTGGGAAAGAGCTATTGTCTGAAGTAACTAGTTTTTTCCTAAAGACCTCTGAGTTTGAAGGTGTGGTGATTTTGATATATTATGTCCCCCAGAAAAGCCATATTGTTTAATGCAATTTTGTGGGGGCAGACTGAATTGTCTGTTGATTAGGCTGGAAATAATTGATTAATTTATTTCCCTGGAGATGTGGACCCTGCCCATTCAGGGTGGGTCTTAATTAAATTACTGGAGTCCTATAAGAGAGCTCACAGACAGAGCTCAGAGCAGCTGACAGGGACATTTTGGAAAGAAGCTAAGAGTTGGCACTGACACTGACACTTAGAGATGCTAGGAGATGTTTGGAGATGCTAGCCCAGAATTTGCTCCAGAGAAGATAAATGAAGACATGCAGACACTTCAATACACAGGAGGAGAAGATGCTAAGAGAGACAAGCCCAGAGACATTTTGGAGAAACCCATTTTGAAATGCAACTTGGGAACAAATGACCAGCAGACACCATCCACATACCTTCCCAGCTGACAGTGGTGTTCTGGATGCCATTGGCCTTTCTTCAGTGAAGGTATCTTCTTGGTGATGCCTTAGTTTGAATGCTGTTAAGACCTTAGAACCATAAATTTGTAATCTAATAAATACCCCTTATAAAAGATAATCCATTTCTGATATTTTACATAATGGCCACAGTAGCAAATTGAACAGCTGGTGTCCTGTGGTGTCAGCACACCTATTTGCTTTCTTCCTGGCCACCATCAGTATAGTGTTAAAAAGCATGGAAACAGGAGCATGCTCCCCAGCTTCTGAAAGTTTGAGTATGACATCCTGTCCCTCTGCAAGGGGAAATGTTGTAGTTCCCCAGAATGTGGTAAAGCACCTAAAATCAGCTTCATAAAATGCAAAAGAAATTCTCTTTCCTGGAACAGGTGTAAGAAACTCCCATTTGTATTCAAGATAGAAACTGAAAACAAAGAAAACCTTCACTGTTCTGGCAGGTCATGCCCTTGCCACAAACTTTAGACATAATATGCTGCTGCTGTTTGCTTTACAAAGACCCCTGCTCAGGCAGACAGAAATCTCTGCACCTAGATGGCCTTGAATTCATGGGGAGCTGGAAGAAAGGGGGAACCCAGGCTCTCCCCAAAGTGGCATCAGGGTCAGCAGCTAAAGAGAGCCCCCTCCTCTGGTTTCTCAAAGTCACTTCTTGGGGTGTCTCTTGCTCTCTCTATCTTTTATTTTATTTCAATTTTACTGTGGTATTTGCCGTTAATTTATTAAAATTCAAATTTGCGATTTTATGCAATTTTGAATGTTCATTCAGTGGTATTAATTACATTCATAATGACAATGTGCTACCATTGCCATCATCCATTACCTAAACTTTTTCATCAGACCAAACAGAAACTCTATACACATCAAACCTTAACTCCCCCTCCCCTCCCACAGCTTCTGGTAACTTCTGATCTACTTTCTGTGTCTACAAATTTGCTTATTCAAGATATTTCATATAAGTGGAAAGTTTTTTTTTCTTTTTTATCTCCTTATTTCACTCAACATGTCTTTAAGATTCATCCATGTGGTTGCATGCATTAGAACTCCATTTACCAAATAATATTCCAGTGTATGTATACACCACATTTCATTTATCCATCATCTGTTGATGGACACTTGTGTTGGTTCCACCTTTTGGCTGTTGTGAATAATGCTCCATGAACACTGACATGCAAGTACCACTTTGAGCTCCTATTTTCATGTCTTTTGGGTATATACCTAGGAGTGGAAATGCCAAGTAATACAGCAGTCCTATGATTAACTCTCTCAGGAACTGCCAAACTGTTTCCATAGTAGCTGCACCATTCTACATTCCCAGCAGCAATGCACAAAATTCTAATTTCTCCACACTGGGTCTTTGTCTTGCCACTTAGCACTGTCTTCTTCATTTTCTAATATATAATTTTTTTATTTTTTTTTTACAATTCTGTTATGTATTGGAAACATCACATGTATTATTAATTCCTCCCAGACAGAATCCATGTGGGAGTTTTCATTATATCCTGATAATACTTAGAGAAATCTTAGCTTGTAGAATACACCAAATAAATTCTTCCATGAAGAAATATATGAGTCCCAGGACACCAGAATTCTGTGGTCCAGCTCTATCTCTAACCAGTGGAAGTCATCAAAGAGGTTACCTAAATTCCTGTGCAAAAGGGAAAATAATAACACTTGAGTGCATTTCCAGCCTTTCCCGGGGGTCCTCAAATGGACACACTCATTGAATAGTGTAAAGTCTGAGTCTGTTTAAGGAGCAACAAAGAAAACTTTAAAGACTCATCTTGAGGAAGTAGACTATAAAGCTATTCGGTTTTGCACAAATTACTCATTGAGATGATACTGAACAACTTAGTGAGTTAATCCAAGCTAAAGAGAAAGAAACTAATATTCATTCTAAAGTTACACAAAAATTTATTCACTTCATTTGTTTTGTATTGACTTATTTTAAGCCAACCTAATGTGTTACCTGAATGCTTTAAAATTTAAAGGCCTTTATGCATTTAGGTGGCAAATACTGTCCCCTACTGAATAACAATATTTGTATTTCAATTGGCCAACACTAGCTAAGAAATTCATGTGTCTCTTTTCTATATCATGTATTGAAAGGTAGAAAAAATCAAATGGCCATAAATAATTTCACACATATACAGAATTTCTTGGGTAAATTTTTTTTATGATAGATGTGCATGAAGTATGGGTATGTGATATTCAGTATATTCCAATAGATTTAACCCAGAAGATATGTTTGCACTGACTTCTGTGAATCTTTAGATACCCAATCCCAAATCTTCCTTCTCCCAGAGAAAGGCAGTATCTTTTAAGATTTTCTCCAACTCATTTTTCTTGCTGTGTTCCCATTGTTCTTGTTCTTTCAAAGTTCAATTTATTCTGTTCCTTATTTAGTTTTTTGTTTTTTTATTTTCAGTCTATCTCAGGGTCCCCAGATGTTAACAGAGAGACAGTATTTCATGATGTGCCTTGTTGGGTTGGGTACACACCAACTCTTGGTTCTTGTCACTTCTTGCTTCTATGCAGCTTTCTTAGCATCCTACTTCCTTTGATTATAAAGGGCTGCCTTTGATAATGGCTTGTCATTTCCTGGTTGTGATTTCATATTCAGGGGTGAGTTCTTGTCATGCAGCTTGGAATGGGCAACTGGTTTATTTCTTAAAACTGAGAGTCTATAAATCACTGCAAGTTAGGTTCCTCACTGGGTACTTCATTTGGAATTGCTTGAGAGGTCATTGTTTTTGATGGAAATATTCAGTTCCAAAATGGTGCTAAGAAACTGGCCATATTTCTGTACTTGATGGCATGACACACTGTGCAGGAAAGAGCTGACATAATGCTAAAATGTGTCCCCATTACTAACACATAACCTGTGTGCACATGTGGCAGGTAAAATGTGTTTCCCATCTGGGCACCAAACAAAACATGGCAAATTAAAGACCACTGGTTTGGAAATAAGTTTATGGTTTTTAATATCCCACATTTGCATGTGTCCTTTCACATTTCCCCATCCATATCTCATCCCAATACCTGCCCACGTAGGCTAAGTGGTCTCCAAGAGAGCACCAGTTCAAAAGTCAAGCACAGGATCACTTATCAACTTGAAAATAATCACTTCTGTGGGCAACAAAACCATAAAAAGCACAAAACTTAGTAGAAAAAAATTCCAAATTACATCATAAATGGGGCTGTGCTTTGGTAATTGAACAGACCACAGCCCTTCCTCCATTTGTTGTCATGTAGCATGGCGTTTGCTCTCCATAGAGGGAGTTCCTGGCTTGTCAACAACTCTACTAGCTATTACAGCTCTGCAGTAGATTTTTCCCTCTGTAGCACAGTCAGCTCATCAGTCTTAGACAAAACTGCATGAAGTCCAACAAAGTGGAGGTGCTAACATTGCCAAGCAAATAAAGGTGCCCCCTACTTCCTGGAACCCAGGCAGCACCTTGTGTGTTTGGAGTCCAGGTGCTAATGTGAAATTCTTAATTTTTGCAAATGCAATTTTGTTATAATAGTATTTAAATTGTTATTTTTGGAAAAGTGTACTTCCTTGTTAATATTTCAGTTAACAGTTTAATCTTCTTTCCAGGATGGATGCCAATTTTGTATGTTTTTCTGAATGAAAGGCTTCAAGCATGTGCCTGTTTTCACAGCACAGAGCGCCAGGTTGAGTCTCCTGGTGGTGCTGTGTGTGGAGACAGTAAAAGCCTGTGTTGCCAGGACTTCTGTGTATGTGTGCATCTGTGTGTGTGTGTGTGTGTGTGTGTGCATGAGAGAGAGAGAGAGAGAGTGCTCAAGGCAAAGGAGTCAATATTTATTGATAATATTTATTGTTTTGCTTTCTCCCATGTCCCAGCAAACAAGTCTCCTTTAGTTAAGCTATAGACTGCAATTTTCCCCAGGCTACCTTGGAAACAGTGTGTGTTCTGTAAACACTGTGGTCCCTCCACCATATGGAGCCTTCTACTCTGGATGGGTTACTGCACTGACCATGGGACCTTGGACCCATCCCCACCTCTGACCCTGGACCCAAACCTGCCAGGGGCAGCAGGATGGCCCTGTCTTCTCTTGGGAAACAGTTGCAGTCATATTTTGCCATTTAATGCCTTAAATAATTCTACTGTTGCTGAGTAGGTTATTTGACTAATTGGAAGAGGTCAGCATATCGGTCTTTGACACATTTGAAAATTAAGGGAAACTATGTAATCTCTCAAGAAGTACATACTCTGCTCCTTCAGTTTCTCCTGGCCTGTTGTAATAATCCCATGATAAATATCTGGAGAGCAGGATTTTGGAGTCCAGTGTACTGCTCTCAGTTGTTGCTCTCTTGATGGACGGCTGCAGAAAGCACCACTTGGTCTTCAGTGGAGGTCCCAGTGAGCCAGATGGTCCAGTGAGCAGCTCTCCCTCCAGAGGGCTCGTGTTGCATCCCCAGGAACCCACTGAGGACATCTGCCACCAATGGTTTACATTTTATGCCTTTGTCTCACCACCAGGCTGTCAGCTTCCTCAGCACAGGGACTGACATGCTTCCTTCCTCACGGAGTTTCCTGGGGCCACCATAACAAAGTTGGTGTCTTAAAACAACAGCAATGGATGGTCTCATAGTTATGGAGGCTAGAGGTCTGCAATCAGAGTGTCAGCAGGGCCATGCTCCCTCTGAAATATGTAGGGGAGAATCCTCCCTTGCCTCTTCCAGCTTCTGGTGTTGGCCATCCTTGACTTTCCTTGGCTTGTGTGCACATCCCTGCAATCATGGCCTTCATCTCCACATGGCCTCTGTCACCTGAATCTTCATGGACGTTCTCCTCTCTGGTCTGTCCAAGTCCAATTCTCCTCTTCTTATAAGGACTCACCTTATTCCAAAATGACTTCACTTTATCTCAACTGATTCCCCAAAAATGACCCTATTTCCAAATAGTGACATATTGTGGGTTACTGGGGGTTAGGATTTCAGCATATCTTTTTGGGGACACAATTCATCCCATAACACCTACCTTCCTGCTTTCATCATCTCAAGAAGTCTCACCACTATCTATAGATTACTCAATCCAGAAATCTGAGTCTGGCTGCATTCCTTACTTTCACCCCCTTACCACAAAGAATCCAGCATCAGCTCTAAGTGCACCTCATGCTCCTCCATGTGTCTCTACTCTGACTGCCACCTGCCTTGTGAAAGCACCACCTTCTGCTCCCTTCTCAATGGCCTCTAAATTGTTTGCACTCTTCCAATCTGCTCATCACACATCAGCAGCATGATCTTCCAAACATCTCTCCCTGTTTAAAGCCCTAGATCACTTCCCATCCCTCCTATAATACATGTACACACCTGCCACACCTTTGCTTTCCACCTTCATGCAGAGTCCCCCTTCCTCTTGCTCATTTCCTAGCCAGACTCCCTTCATGGTCTTGAACACACCACAGTTTTCAGACCTCTGAGGCTTGCATTGTTTCCTAGGCTGTTTTCTAGACTGGTTATTTCTGTGAGCACTTCCTTCATGTCCTTCAGATTTTGGTGGAAGCATCATCCTTCCCAAAGCAGCCTCTCCCAGTTAACATCTACCTCACTGCACAATTATTTCCCACTCAGTCATTGTCTTGCATTGTTATACCTTAAGGTATCTGCTCTTTGTCTTCTCACAGCAGAATGTTGGCTCCATGAGGGGAGGGAGCTTGCTGATCTGAGTCACCACTGATCCCTGACCCTAGCACAGAGCCTGGCACATAGTAGGTGCTCAATGTACATTTGTTAAATGAAATAATTGCTGTCCATTTGTGGTGGTTTGAATCTATTATGTACCCCATAAAAGGCCATGTTCTTTTATTTTTATTTATTTTTATTTTTATTAATTTTTTTTAACTTTTGGAAGTTTCTCATTTTATTAGTAGTAGTATTAGAGAAGTTGTAGGTTTGCAGAAAAATCATGTAGAAAATACACCATTCACCTATACTTACCTTATTACTGATAATTTGCATTAGTGTGGTCCCTTTGTTAAAAAAATTAATGAAAGAATATTATAATTGTACTACTAACTATAGTCCATAGTGTAAATTAGTGTTCACTGTGTTGTACAGTCCATTTAATTTTTTTATTCTAGTAACTATATACAACCTAAATTTACCCTTTTAACCACACTCATATGTATAAATCATTGGTGTAAATTACATTCATAATGTTGTGCTACCATCACCATCATCCATTCCCAAAACTTTTCTATCTTTATCAATTAAGCATTAACTCCCCATTCCCTACCCCCAACCATCCTGCTGAGCATCTTGTCATGTTAGATAGATTTTTAAGATGAGGAAATTGAACCACAGAAAGTTTAAGTAACTTGCTCAAGTTCACACAGCTAGAAAGTGGTACAGCCAGTATTTTGAAAGTAAGTATTTTGTTTATAGAATGAATATTTGAAAAATTTCATAATGAGAGTTGAAACTGAAATACCTTTCTTGGGCAAAAGTAATTAAATACACATATTTTTAAATGAATTTGTGCCTACCTCCCCCCAAAAAGGGACAGTGAGAATTTAATGCATTGTTCCTAGTCAATGAAAAGATTCAAACAGAGGCTGGGCAAATTATTGGTGATTTTGTCCTAGAAGGGTTTCCTGAAACAAATGGTGGAATAAGTGACTTAAAGCTAACATACCACAAAGGTAGGGAGCCCATATCCTTATAATCCAGTCAGCTGAGTTTACAAGAAACATTTGCAAGCAAAAAACAATAACCAAAACATACAAACAAAACCTGCAGTCTGGTCAGCATAACACAAAATGGAGGGTTCCTTTGCAATTGACCTCCACATCTGGTTGGCAGCTTGTGGAGCAGCCTTTCCTTGGGGCATACCTGAGGCCTCACAGGCAGCGTGGCTGGTTAATCTTCCATATGGAAGAAGAGACAAAATGTCCATAGGCATAGTAACACGTATGAAAATACTTCTCTTTTGCCCTCCTTTTGCATAACACCCACCCATGTATAATGTTAATTCAACACTTACTGCATGCCTAGTGTATGCTTGGCATAAAATGGTGGTTCTTGCCCTCCAAAGATTTGAAGTTTAGTGGTGGTGGTGTTGGTGGGGTTGTGGTCAAAACTGGAGAGGTTGGTGCTTTACAAGTCTGTGTCGGCCCCCAGGCTGAACACCCCAATTCAGTGCCCCACCCCTTTCCTTCACCGCTGCACTTTCTCGACTCTGGTTGTTTCAGTGCTGTCCTGCTGGTGGCATTCAGTCTGGGTGGCTTTGGACCCCTTGTCCACCTCCCTGGGCTACATTGCAACCGGACTAGTGCCTGGAGGTTAACCACCCTTAGCCAAAGGCAGCTGGGCACGCTGGAATCCTACCACCCATGGAAGACCGAGACGGTGGGAGGGGCAGGCACAAGTACCGGAAAAACCTGGGTGTTTGAAGTCTCAGATCAGACTCTGAGGCACCCCAGACTGAAGAGGCATTTTGTCTTTCACTTAATTCAATAGGTCACAGCTTTCCCTGAGGCTGATCACAGACCTTCCCTGTCTCACCTCACATTCCCTGTGCTTCAATGCAACTGGTCCCTGCCCCTGTCAGGTCGCTATCAGCAATCACCATGGTGTCATGATCTCTCTTCTCCAGCTCCACGGAAATTTACAGCACATCTGATACACTTCACCGCCCTGCCTCTGCTGGGTTGCCGCACCACCCTTCATGCACCAGGACCTCCCATTCTGCTGGCCACAAACAGTAACACCCCACCATCTGCTGGAAAAATCCTTGTCCACTGCAGAGAAGTTTCTCAGTCCTGCATGCCCCGAGTCCCACCGACTCCGTAGTCCCCCGCCTAGCTGCGTCGTGGCTTCTGCCACTCACGGAGCCCCGCTAGCTGCAGTGCTGGTGTGTGAGCCTCGGGGTCGTCGGGTCCATCTCCAGCGATCAAATAATGTTGTCTGAGCCCCTACGTGTAACCAGCGAGCTCTCCAGTTTCACCCGTGGGAGGCCTCTGTCCTTACCCTCTAGAGCAGCCAACAGCAGCCTTAATTCTCCAGTGGGGGCATTTTTCTTTTCTTCCTTTCAAGTAGGCAGTGGTTGGGTCACCTGCAGCCAGAAACTACTACCGCCTCTTCCTCTCCAATGTGGTTCCATACCCCGTGCCCGCTACAGTGATAGCTTTTAGCTGCCTGCTTTAGGAAGGGAAAACTTTGGAGGGGCAACTCTTCCCTTGTGGGGGCCTGCCCAGCCCCACCTCAGTTGCCAGCCATTCCCTGGTCACCCAAATCCCCTTTCAAGCCAGTTTCTATGGATGAGGCGTGCTCACCTGAGACTAACATTCCGAGAGATGCTTTCTCTGGGGACCTGTCCTCCACAGCCTCCCCCTCTCTGCAGCCCTACTAGCTAGCTCGCTTTGCAAAGCCGCCATGTTATTTTAATCCAATCTTGTGGTGGCAGAACTATTGTGAGTGGGACCTTTTGATTAGGTGGTTTCTATGGAGATGTGACCCAGCCCATTCAAGATTGGTCTTAATAGTCTTACTGGAGTCCCCCATGAGATGATAGAAAGCAGAGATGTATTGGAGAACTCAGAGAAGCTAAGGTAGAAGCCCAGAGACATTTTGGAGAAGGCCATTTTGAAGCCAGAACTCAGGAGATGAAGGACCAGCAGACATCACCATGAGCCTTCCAGTGTGGCAGAGAAACCCTGGATAACAACCGCCTTTCTTCAGAGAAGGTATCTTCCTCTTGATGCCTCATTTAGGGCATTTTAATGGCCTTAGAAGTGTCAATTTGCAACCTAAGAAATCTCCATTGATAAAAGCCAGTCCATTTCAGGTAGTTTGCATCCTGGCAGCTTTAGCAAACCAGAACACCCTTCCATAACCCTTCATGGCCAATGTGCTAAATAAATAGTTGTTGAATGGAGAATAAATAGATGAATGAATGGATACCTGTATAATCCTGTTGTTCCTAACTCTACTGCAAATACTCTCTGAGCATGCCATTGCAGCACCTGGACACAAGGACACCAGGTCTTTATCTTTCCCTTTGCTCTGTGCCTGCCTCAGTTTACCAGGGCTGCTATGACAAGTACTGCAAGCTGGTTGGTTAAGCAACAGGTATTTATGTTGTAATGTTTTAGGAGTCTACCATTAAGGTATTGGCAAGACTTGCTTTCTCCTGGAGTCTGTAGAATTCCAGCAATCCTCTATCACATGGTGCTCTCTCTCTCCTTGTGTCTGCTACTGTGGCTTCTGCTAACTTTTGACATCTTCTCCCAAATCCAATCTCCTTTACTTACAAGACTTCATCTGTATTGGATTAAGTCCCATCTCCTTCAGTTTGGGCACACCTTAACTAGCACCACCTTTAAAGGTCCTATATACTAATGGTTCACAGCCACAGCACTGTGGATTAAGATATGAACACATATTTTGTGGGGGGCATGATTCAATCCCTGTAGGCAGAAAAGGCAATAACTGTGGAATCCTGAAATATCTCAAAGTTTGACTTTCTCACTAGGAAAAAGAATCCTGTAGATGGGGCCCTCAATGAAAGACAAAGTTTTGCTGCTGATTATCCTTTTTTTATGGTTTGCATGGGACTGAAAATGAACCACTGATCTTCAACTCTCCCTCTCTCTCTAGTCTCATGCACCTTCCCTTTTCCCCCTAGAGAATATGCATGGGCCTATTCTATAGCTGTGTCCCTGTCCCATGAGCTTGCACTGCAGGGAATCTTGAATGAGAGGCTGGAAGTTAATGTGGGAGAGCCATGGGGAGCCTGAGGGGCATGAACAGGAGGCTGTGAAGGTACAGACACCCCAGGAAGCACAGAGCAGTCAGGGAGCTCTGTGAAGCCCAGGTCTCAGGCCAGGCAAGAATCTGTGCCTGGAAGCCATGACCAAGGTTCTGAAGTGGGCAATAGGTTAAAGCTTGTCAACTGGTCAACTAGGGGTGGCACATGCAGCAAAGGAAGTGGCACAAAGATGAGGAAAGGGGACTTGACATGAATGGCCAACAGGACGTACTCTGGGCTGGACTTTTGTCTTTCCTTCCAGAGAGCTTGGTCTTTAGACTTGGCCATCCTCACCATCCTGTGGAAGATGCTCCTCCTGAGAATGTAAAATAGGATGGGTCCCTCAGCTCTCACTCCCCATCCCTCACAGCCCAGAGACAACCTTGGGTGTGAAACGGAGAAGCACCCCTGGTTGAAGTCCCCTCTCCCCCCTGCTGGGGACCAGACCCTACTGGTGGAGGGAAGTGTTTGTGCAGATGAGAAGGAATGATATGGATAAGACTGTCATGGACTGTTCTGCCTGATTAGTAAAGCAAGACCCCTCCATGAGAACCCTCTTCCCCAATGCCCTCCCCACACCTGGCTCTCAGGGAATCTGCTCTCTTCCATCTGACATATAGGGTACTGGTTTGTGTACTGAGCTGTTTCACATGCTCAGGATTTAAGCTTCTCTGGTAAAACTCATTGCTGGTGAAAACTTGACACATTCAATATCTGTATCACAGTAAATCATTTATTTAAATTTTGGAACCCCTGAAAAATACAAGGCACAGTTACAGAATGTGTGTGTGTGTGTGTGTGTGTGTGTGTGTGTGTCTGTGAGTGTTTGTGTGTTTGTAAGAGTGGATGGGAAACCCCTTTTGCTTGGTTATTTATAACCCTTCCCAGGCACTAAAAAGTACAACTGCCATAACTCTCACCCATCTGAAATGTGCCGAGTGCAACTCTTTATTTTATGCATCTCCTCACTCTTAAGTGGCTCACTGTTTGGATTTCTGACCTGATAACTTTATTTAAAAATCAAGTTTTACTGGCCTGGGGAGCTTGTCTGAATTCTTCCTTCTGGCAGAGATCTCCATCTCCCTTGTTGGTTCTCCCTCCCTGTGAAGCTGGACCAGACGCCTGCCTGCCTTTCAGAGATGCTGCAGGTTTTGGCTCTCAGGGTATCATGAGTCTAGGGACATTTGAACACAGTCTCCAGAAGACCCCCTAACAGTCAGAAAAGACATCACATGACCCCTTCAAAACCCTGTCCGTCTAGCACTTGACTGTCACTCTCTCTTGTCTCCTGCCACTCTGGAGAGCCCTGACACTTTATAAGAGGATAAAATTCAGAGAGAAAGACACAGATGCTAGAAGAGACATCAGAGAAGTGAATAGAGAAAACCACAAAAACAGAGAGAAGGACATTGAAGTCAATGAAACTTGGAAGAGAAGTGAGAGACCTGTAGATGCCACCATGTGTCTCATTTTGATGATGCCTTGATTTGGACTTTTCACAGCCTCTGAACTGTAAGCTTGTAAACTAATAAATCCCCATTGTTAAAAACAGGCCTGTTTCAGGTATATTGCATTTCAGCAGCTTTAATGAACTAAAACAGCTGTGCAGTGACCCATAATCTCTTGGAAGTTGAAGCAAGATAAGTTATGCCTATATCTATTGACAAAGGAAGATGATCAAAATCTACTATAAGGAGGAAAAGTGGCTCACAGTAATTATATGCATGTGCATACAGTGTGTACACACATGTGCACACACATACACACACTGGAATAAAAGTGATTTCTCTTGGATTGAGGCTCCTGATCTTGACCTCCTGTGATGTCACAGTTCCTGATTCCTGAGGTCACAGGTTGATTCTGATTGTCCTGATGGCCCTGGCCACCCAGCCATCCAGAGATGTGGCCCTGTTCTGCCACCTCAGATGCCCTGCTCCAGGCAACTGTACCTCACTCCCACCAGTGCAGATCACACCCCCATTTCCCTGCAGGGTGGGTCATTTCTGCCTTGCAGCAATCTCCTTGCTTGGCAGACTGTGGTCTCCTGAAAGAAGCAATGGATTCTTTGTGGGTTATTTGCATTACATTGAACATGGCTTGAGGATAAATGTTGCATTGGACCCCAGCCTTTAAGCAATGTATTCACTATGTCGTGGCAGCCTCTGGCGGGTTTTCCACTCCTTAGGGACCTGGAGAAAGGCTGGATTTCCTTTTAATGTTAAAGGAACCTCATTATCACTGCCATGTTCTTATCATCTTTCACCCCTGGATGGTTTGGGTGCAGGTAGTTTGAAGGTGCTGGATGGCTTCTCCCTGGTTCTGGGCCTTGGAGTTGCCAAGCTCAGAGGACTTGGGGGTTTGAAAAAATGCCCCAGGGACACTGGAACCCAGCACGCTGTTTGTCTGACTTGGCCACATCCCCAGCCTGTCTTTGAGGTATTTAGAAAGTGCAGCCTGAATGCCTCTGGCATGCCCCAACGTGGGAAGATGAAATGCACTATTTCTCAGGGACAAGTTCCCAGTGCGAAGCTGAGCGTCACTCGAGGGGTCCCAACAGCAGTGTGTGACCCTGTGCTCACCTGTGCATTGGGCAGTCCCCCTACCCAAGTGTCTGTGGGACCACCTCAGGCATCACTTCCCAGGAGGCTGAGGGAGTCAGGGCACCATGTCCAGAGGCCATGGAGAACCAGGAACTAGCTCCTCTGGCTCTGTCCTTCCATAAACAAGAAAGTCAACTCCACCCGACAGCCCACCATTCATGTTTTAGAGCCAACTTTATATATATATACAGATACACACACATACATATGTGTATATATGCAGGTGTTTCTATACACTCACACATATATATGTACATAAACAAACATATCCATATGTATGCATGTGCAAATATATACCACATAATTTTATATAAATGGTCACAATGCACCTTCACAGCCATTCTTTGGGATGTTTTTATTCTCATGCTAATTTTAAAGAAGAGCAAATGCAGCTAAGAGAGTTTGAGTGACTTGCCTAAAGCCACAAAATGGCTTAGTGGTGGATCTGAGATTCAAACCAGGAATAATTCACATCCAAACCCTCTATAGCACCACTGCTATCCTTTCAAGCAGTGGTTGGCTCTCAGGGTCTGTGGGTTATTGGAACCCAGGAAAGCCTGCAAACATGGCCAGGTAATAAGGAAACACCCAGGTGCAGTTGTCACCACATTCAACTTGCCTGTGATTGATTTGACACATAGTTGAAATTTTTTTATGGCTATTTTAATCTCACCCAAGTCTTTGTTTGTATACTCTTTCTAATTTTTGTGTATGTTTTTGATTATTCTTTTATTTTTTCCCCTATTTTCATTAATTAGCCTGTCTGGGTATATATTGGTTAACCTTTTCTTCTTCAAAGACTATGAATTTATTGTATAAATAAAGGATGTACACATGAGCACAACCTCATGGTAAAACTTCAAATATTGTAGATAAGCCAAAGTCTTCCTCAATTCTCAATCCCAATTCTAGCTTCCTCCACAGAAGGAGTTTCTTTGTGTCCTCTCAGACATTTCTGTATAGGTACAGCATGCTATTTTGTGGTTAGTGCAATTATTTTTAGTGTGCCTTTTAACATAATTTAAACATTTGTAGTGAAACATTGTCTTTGAATAAAGTTTCAGGTGCAGACTAAAGATCTTAATGTGAAATGGGCTCCTTTTCATTGAATTATAGGTAATTTTCTACTCTAAATATAATTTGTTTCTGATTCAGGGATAGTTTAAAAACTATTTTTGAATTTTAATTTTAACCATTTTTCAGAAGTGTGTGTTTGAATTTATTGAGTGATGATTACGGCCAGTTTTTGTGCCAACCCTACTTTTGGAAATTCATTGTAATTTTTTGTGTGTGGTAAATTTCCTGGTTAGTTTTGCAAATGTTTCATTGAGTAAGAGAAGAAGACATATTTTGTAGGGATGTAAGGGACATATTTCTATGTTTTAATAAAATAAAGCTCACTGATGCATAATTCAAATGTATTATGCCTGATGTATCACATTGTGAGATATACGTTAATATCTTCTGCTATGATTGGGCTACTTATCACAGTTTTAAAAGTATTTCCTTAGTATTTTATTTTCCTTTATTCTACTCCTAGGTTGCTTGGTGTAAACAAATCCATGGTTATTATATATATAATTTATATAGATATAATAAAACTATGTAATCCTTTTGATATCTATTATATATAGTTTGAAAGACTATTGTATATATTTTTTATGGATCATGTATTTTCTTTTTAGTATTATCATTGTCTCAATTTAAAGTTTTTGCCCTTCCACTTTATCCATGTTTAATTATGGCTAGTCATACCTGTTTTGATTTTTCATACATTTATAAAATGTTTGCCCTTAGCTTTACTTTCAACCCATCTTTTGTATTTTGTTAACATTTTATTTTGAAATAAACATAAATTCACAGGAATTTGTAAAGATAGTACAGAAAGGTTTCTTCTACCCTTCACTCAATTTCCCACAATGGGTGCATCTTACATAATTATAGTGCAATATCAAGAGTAGGAAACTGACACTTGTATGATGTGTTGTCTAGTTTGATGTCATTTCATCACACACATATATTCAGACAACTGCCAGAGCAAGGATGATGCAGAACTATCCCATCCCATGATGATCTCCCTCATGATACATCCCTATGAAGTTGTGCCCACTCCCTTCTGCCCACCACCCCTCTCTCCTGGCAGCCACAAATCTGTCTTCCAGCTCCATTACATTGGCATTCCAGGAGCTTTATGTGACTGCAGTCACGCAGGCTGTAACCTTTGGAGATTGTTTTCCTTTCACTCAGAACAATGCCCTTGAGAGCCATCCAAGTTGTTACATGTATCAATAGTTAATATGGTGGATTACATGGATTGATTTTCAAATATTGAACAAAACTAGCATCCCTGGAATAAAACCTGCTTGCTCAGGGTCTGTAATTCTTTTTTATCTATAGTTGAATTTAGTTTGCTCATATTTTTCTAAGAATTTTTGCATCCATTTCATGATGTTTCAGTTGTACAGCTTTCTTTCTTCCCCAACCTCCCTCCTGCCCTCCCTCCCTCCCTCCCTTCCTTCCTTCCTTCCTTTCTTCCTTCCTTTCTTCCCTCCCCCTTTACCTGGAATCTGGATCAGGGTGATATTTTCCCATAGAATAAGTTCAGAAGTGTTCCCTCCTCTTCTGTTTTCCAGAAGAAAGTATAGAATGGATCTTAATTCTTATTTAAATATTTGGTGGAATTTGGTAGAAACCATACGAGCCTGAAGATTTCTTTTACAGGAGTCCACATTACAAATTCAATTTACTTAATACTTATAGGTTATTCACATGATCTATTTCATTTTAGTGAACTGTGATAGTTGGTTCTGTTTGAGGAATTGGTCCATTTCATATATTTTATCATATTTATGTGTGTAGAGCTGTTTGTACTATTCCCTTGTGATTCTTTTGTTGTCTGCAGGATCTGTAGTGATTCCCTTATTTCACTCCTGATGGTAATTTGCCTATTTTCATTTTTCCTTTGTTGGTCTTGCTAGAGGTTTATCAATTTTATTGATCTTCTCAAAGAAATGGGTCTTGTTCCATTTATTTTCCATACTGATTTTTCTGGTTCTTCTTCTGTCTGCTGCTTTCTCTCCATTTTCAGTCTTCTTATGTTAGTTTTGTATGCAATAGCAAGAAATTTTACCTGTATTCGGTGAGAGAAATAGAAAAAAATACTTCTACTTCATCTTTCTGGAAGTGGAAGTCCTCTTTTACATTGTTTTTAATATGTTGCTTCTACATAGTCTACTACTCAATTTTACTTTAACCCTATTTGAATGTCTTCCCATTTGGAAAAGGAAATTCAGCCCTTTCACTTTTATTTCAAATACTGTCACAGAACAATTAATTCCTTCCATTTTGTTTACTATGTTTGTATTGTTTTCTCTTTCCTTAGTTTGTTGATTTGATCAGGTAAATTTTATTTCTCCTATGAGTGCCCTGGCCTCTTCGTCTTGCATGTCCTGCATCTCCATTGCACTTGCAGTGGCTTCTTATCTTTAAGGGCCCACAGCTATTAAGCCCAGTGCTCCACTGACCTTCTATTGACGTTTTGAAATCCTGAGGCAGTTTTTACCCAGGAACATAAACCTATGGCTCACCTGCCTCAATCAGTTCTTCAGAGCAGGTCTTTTGTCCCCAAGGCTCTGCCTTTCTGGAAGGACATCAGAGAGCCAGGTTGTAGAGGAGGGGACAGAGGAGCTGGGTGCTGTGGACTCCAGGGACATCTGAATGCAGCTGCTTTCTCTGCATGGTGAGCAGGCCTGTGAATTAAGGCAGTGACAGCACTAAAACCTCACACTGTCTTCGTGATTCTGTTCCACATTAAATGAGCCCATGGCACAGCCCCAGTGGAGCCTGCAGAGTCCTCTCTGGCTAGGGAAAACAATTTCAAAGAAGGCCTTCTGGCCTCAGGCTGGTTCATGCTAAAAGGTGACAGCAGGGTGTGACCCAGAACCTCAAGTGTCTGTCTTGTGGGGACAGGCATTCCTCATCCACCATAAAGGCCACAGTGGATGGAGATGCAGTGATCGGGCCTGGAGCCACCTGGGCTGATGGAACCTTGGGCTTATCATCTCCACCTGGCCCTTGTCTGTCATTACTCTTGACTTCTAAAAGCCTCTTAGAGTTTAGCAACAGCTAGTGAAGAAAAACAAAGAGTTGTGGCTTTTTTGTTATTTTGATGCAGCCTTCACTCCTGAAAAGTTACTATTTACAAGTCAAAATGTTCACTCAAATTAGATCAGGATGCTGAAGGTTGAATATTAACCTTGTGTGTATTCCCCAGCTGACTCTGAATGCTTTCTCAAACTTTCCATGACTCAATTTCTCCCCTCCAGATTTTGTTGTCAGCAGCTCCAGATTATCTAGAAAATCCCATGGAAATGCATCCCAGCATCTGCAAAGGACTCATGAATCTGTCAGGATTGTTCAACCTGAGAGCATTTTCCCATTTTATACATGAGAATACATGAGAAGCATTACTGAAGTTTATCTTAAATGCAGTATATTTTCTTAACCACCAAGGAGCCTATATTTCAAATAGAAATATCTCACTCATACACATAAAGTTCAGTCCATGAAGATTTTTGGAATCTTAAATCTTACAAAATTCAGATCTCAATGGGGCTTGAGAGAGACCAGTGCTCTCATTTCACAGGTGGGAAACCTCAAGCCACACCAGGTGGACTGGCCAGGATCACTCAGGGGCACTTGTCTTTGAGGGCTGCCTCACTGACCCCAGAACTGTGACAGAGGACACTCATGTGGAGGGATGCAAAAGAGGGAAATTGACACCCAGAAAATGCCCATTTCCCTCTACCTGATCCTTTGCCTGGGAGCTCAGTCTTCAAATGTCCTTTGTTTCTGACCAGAATATTTTATCGTTTGAATCATTGCCTGGGTTCTCATTCAGTGATTCTGCACAACTTTACTGGATATTTGTTCATTTATTCTCCTCTGTACTTCACTTCCACAGATATTTTTTAGCTCCTGAGACACTGTCAGGGACTGGAAAGCAGCAGTGAGCAAAACACAAAATCCCCATTATCATGAAGCTTGCATTCTCATTTTAGGAGGTCTGAGATAAAGAGATAAATAAGGAAAGTGTAAAGCAGGCCTGGTGGTGGCGAGTTTTATAGAGAAAAGTAAGTCAAGGAAGGGAGAGAAGGAGGGTGGGGGGAGGTGAGAGGGAGGGTTTGCTTGGAGACGTCCTTGCTGGGAATGTGGCATTTGAACAAAGTGCTGAAGGAGGTGGGGGTGAGTGCAGTGGGCAGCTGGGCAAGGGGTGTCCCTGGCAGAGGGAACAGCAGGTGCCAATCCCGAGCTGGGAGGCCCCTGGCCTGTCAGAGTCCAGCAAGGAGGCCCATGCAGGGGAGTGTGAGGGGAGTGAGAATGATGAGGTGGGGTTTTGGGATGGAGCACAAGGCAGGCAGGCCACACAGACCTGAGAACAAGCTGGAAGGACTTTCATGTTTACTCTACCTCTAATAAGGAGACATTGAAGGCTTTTGAGTGAGGAGGGACATCTCCAGTTTCTGCTTTAACAGGGTCACTCTGGCTGCTCTGTAGAGTGTAGAAGGTGAGATGTCCCCCATCTAGGGGGCTGCTGAAGAAATCTGTTGACAGATAACAGCAGCTTGGACCAGGAGGGGGGTGATGACATATATTGAAAATAGAGTTGGCAGGCTGTGGTGAAGGGCTGTATGTGGAGCATGAAATGGACAAGCAAAGGGTGACTCTAAAGAGTTTCGGCTGTGCAAGTGGAAACTCAGATTGGAAACTGATGAAATCCGGCATGCAATTAGCCACAGGTATGTTTACTTTTAGAAACCTGGATTAGTTGTGCTTTTTTTTGAAGTCCTGACAACAGGACCAATTTCCTCCCTAACCACAGTCTGTTAGGAAAGAGCAGATCCCACCTCTGTCACATGGGACACATGTCCTCCAATTTGTCACAGTCTCTAACACTGCTTATTGTTACTCTACCTACTTTATTCATTATATTGCTTTCTGGGTCCCTACAGTTATTTAATTTTGTAGATTTTGAATTGCAGATGATGTAGCAGACACTTCCACATGCTCTGGTAAGTTTAGTTAATGTTAGGAGCTCTGTCACTGATGCTTCCAGGGCCACACCACAGGGGTGGGAATGGGCAAGGAAACCCTATGCCCAAGTCTCCTCCCCTCCCACCCAGCAGAAGCTCCAGTCATCCCTTGTCTCCTTCCCTGCAGTTCTGGGGGCCTTGGCTATGACCCCTTTTTTGGTGGGGGGGGCGGCTTCTGTGTAGGATCCTCCCTTTCCCCTTTCTCCTGAGCCCTGTGCTGGTGGTCTCTGCATTGGCCAGGACTTGTCACAAATGCCCAAAGATGACCCTGAACCTGGAGCCCAGGACAGGTTGACATCCACACCATGTGCTGCATCCCATCACATTAAACAGCTGCACTCAGTGCTGCTGATGCCTTCTGCTTCTGCTGCCCCATCCACTCACCTGGGACAGGGCCATATTATAAGTCTTTGTCCTAGTATTTAGGAAGATTCTGTGAGCTGAAGGACAGTCCAAAGGACAATCCCAGCAACAAGCACCTTGGTGTCTTCCAAATCACCCACTCCCCTTCCCTTAGTGCTGGGCCTGTCCCAGGGGACCCTCAGTGCTTCATGAAAATGTTTTCCTGGGCCTTCTGAGCCAGTCCTCCAGATGTGCTGAGGCCAAGTCATGCAATGAACCAAGCACGAGCTCACCATCCTGCCACAGGACGTTCTACTTCTGCAAAGCACCCTTGAGCTTATTTGTAGGAAAACACTTTCTGCCTCTCTTGAACAAGGTAAAAATAACAAACACTTACAAAAGCCAATAAATTATCATTACACATACCTTTACATATGTATGTCAGTAAGCACATATTTTTTCCATAGTGCTCAACAGAGCTCTAGCTTCATAGGATGCTCCTATGAAAAGGGTTGTTTGGCCAACTAAGTTGGGAAAATGCTGCAAACTTCTTGGAGACTTAGGAGACTTTGCTGTTAAGAGCTGGAATAATCTGCTTTAGCCTGACTCAATCCCACTTATCCCTAAAGCATGTGACTAATGATTTACCACTTCATACCTTCAGAACACATTTGGGAAACACAGGTTTATGTATCTTCAACAATCCTTGAGAAAAAACTAAGGCTGCAAGAGGGGAAGTACCCTAGGACATGAGTCATCATATATGTGCAAGTAGGAAAAACAGCCCCAACTCCCAGCCAGGCCAGTATATGAGGCCATCAGTTTATTCTAAAACATTTTTTCCCTCTTAATACACATATTCTCATCAGTGCCATGGCTCACTTCAGTAGCGATTCTCAGGGGGTTGGGACAGCACTTCAAAAAGTCCCCCAACCCTGAAGTGAAAATTGGCAAAAATATTGTTGGTGCAGCCACTGTGGAAAGCAATATGGTAGAGCCCCAAAATGTTAATATAGAATTACCATATGGCCTGGCAACTCTACTTCTAGGCATAAACTCACAGAGAGTGAAAACAGGGTGCATCAGTGTTTATAGCAGCATTATTCTCAATAACCCAAATGTCAGAACAACCCAAGAATCCATCAACAAATAGATGAAAAAACAAAATGCAATATTATATGGGCATAAGAAAGAATGAAGTTATGCAACATGCTGCTACGTGGAAAAACCTTGGAAACATTATGCTCAGTAGAATAAGGAAGACACATGAGGATGAAAAATCATATGATGTCACCTACAAATGATGACTAAAAATAGAAAATTCACAGAGAGAGGGGAGATTAGGGGTTGCCCAGGGAGAAGGGAATATTGACAAAAACATATTTACAGCTCTAGTTGCCTCATGGTCCCTCTGTTATTATTATGTGTGATCTTTATGTTGTACAAAAATAACTTTTACTATTTTTTTTATTCTGAGAGCAATATGTTCCTGTTGAAAAGAACTTGGAGGGTGAAAGTTGAAAAAGACTGAAGAAGAAAACAAAATTCACTCTCAACATAGTAACAACTCAGGTAACCTGCTGACATTGAGTGTAGGACACACACACACACACACACACACACACACACACTTGCATGTTGTTGGGATAACTTGACCTCCCTATTTAGCTTAACATCATATACTGTGAATGTTTTCCCATCTCATTAAATACACTTTAAAAGCATAATTTTAATGGCTGCATGATTGTCCCTCATAGGAATGTATAGTTTACTTAACCCTTTGTGGAAAAGATTCATGGGTTCACCACCCTGTCCCTGCTTTCTGGGCACTCAAGTGGCCTTTGTTTCCCTTGGTTTTATTGTGGCCAATGGGGGTATCTGAGTTTCCCACAGTTTGATTAGGGCCAATGGGCTGAGTTCTCAACAAAGGGATCAGGCAGAAACAGCAAACCCCACTTCCATTCTGTGACCGGCCTCCAGGCTCATCTCTCCCTTCCTCAGTAACCATGGTGGGCAGGGCCATGACTTGGAAGCAGCTCGGGTCCCAGGGTCATTGCTGGGGGGACAGCTGCCTGGAGAAGCCCCATGTAACTCAGTTTTTAAGTGATAAATAAACCTCTGTTGTATTGATCCACTGAGATTTCAACATTTACTTGTTACTGCTTCATGGCTTAGTATATACTAAGACATCAACATCCCTTGCTGTACCATTGACTGCTTATTTTCAAAAATAAAGCTTCAGTGAACATATAAATGCATGTATCTTTGTTTATATTTTTGACTGCTATTCTTGAATATGTTCTGCTTTTTGGAAAATGTGGACCAGTATATGACCCCTGCCCTATAACTGTAGTGTAGGAGAGTACTCATCTGACTTTGTCCTATCAAAATTGTTTATTATTAAAAAAACTTTGCTAATTTTGTGGTTTGAAAAGAACATCTCATAGTTGCTTTAATCTGCATGTTCTTGATTCCTACTAAGTTGGAAAGCATCCTTTCCTGAGGCCTCAGCACAGGAGAGGGTGGGAGCTGTTAGACAGCTGGGGGTGTCAGGCCTGAGTGTCCTCTCATCTCCCCACCTTCTGTGCACCCCCATCTCTGAGAAGTCGGGACTTCCTGGACTGACCTGCCCATGGAGAAAGGTGCCCTTTGGGTCTGACTTAGGACTGGATTGTCAGTAGCTGGTTGAGAGCTGCTGTGTCTAGGCAGAAACAACGACAGCGATTTTCCCCATGTCCTATCTCCTTAAGAGAAAGAGCAGCCATCCTTGTTTTCCAGGGAGAAACCCTTAGTGACTCAGGAGATCACCAACCATCGGATGAGGCAGACAGATGCAGACATCACCCCAGACCTGGCACTGTGCTGCTGCAGAGTGATTGTGGGAGCACAGGGGATAGGGGTCACCTCTGCCTCGGGGCTGGGATGTTCCAGCTGGGTCGGGGGAGTTTGGATTGAAGGTGACATCTCAGCCTGATCTCTGGTCCTGGGTCCGGGCTGGGCCTCTTCTCCCAGGGACAGTCCCCATGGCAGCCCCTCCAATGGACACACAAGCCTGGTTTCTCTGTGCTGAAAGTTGATCACATTGGACAAATTGTAAATCTGCAGCTGTGGTTTTGTCAACATGTATACTTTTATAGAAAGGAGCAAATCTCTGCTGAGCTGACCAGATAACCATCTCTGCTTCTCCTTACTTGTTTGGAGCTATGAGAGGATGCCCTCGGTGGGGACCTGGTTTTGATCACCTCTGATGAACACGGCAGCTTTGGAAGGTGAAGGTGCTTTCTGTAAACTGTGGCAGGGCCCTGTGGTGTTCACATGTCAGACCCCTGCCCAGCATGTGGAATGTCTAAAGCAGAGCCGGGACTTCAAGATCGTGGAGAGAAACTGTGCTGCACGGGGAGCTGCCTTACAGCCTCTGCCTCATTTCTCAAAGAAGTTTTTTGGTTTATTATTTTCATTTTTTCAGTCTGGAAAAATGGCAAGCCTTAGAAAGCCAGAGCCTCCAGGTCCAGTGAAGGTTTCTGCTTTTATTTAGTACAAAGGAAAGGCTTTGGGGTGTGATTTAGAGAAACCAGGGAAAGTCTTGATTAGAGGCTGGAAAAAATGAGCCAAGAAGGAAAGGCTGAGGGCTGGGGGTGGGGTGAGGTGGGGACAGTGGGGACTAGTCACTCTCTGGCTTCAGAAAACTAGGAGTGATGGAGGTGAGAACAGTGTCTTGCCCAGAGACCCTGTCTGCCCACAGTGCTGTGTGAGACCCCAGGAGGAGCTGCGTGGTTTGGCTGGGGAAGGAGGAAACCCTGGGCCTGCTCCAGCCAGAGGCCAACTCTGACCCTGTGGATCTTTAAAACCAGGACCGATCTCCATTCTCTGGCCTTGGTTTGAATGACAACCTGCTTTACAGGCAGTGTGGACAAGCTGATGTCCAACTTCTGGATATGGGGTTATGGGGCACAGGGGGGACTGAGAACATCAGGGTAGATGCATGTGACATGCTGCTCTCAGAAGCCCTGACCTGGGGTGTGAACCTGCAGGTGAAGGGACCTGGATGTGCATCGAATGCAATGGACCCTGTGTTGGCTAAGAAAGTCCTGGCACAGCTGGTCCCTCTGATCTTTCTCAGGGTCCAGCAGGACCAGGTGCTTGTCTTCCCTGCCCTGATCCACCCAGTCTGGCTCCCCTCATCTCAAGAGATTCCCCTTGGAACATGCTTCCAGGGCCATGAGCTCATCTTTGGCCTGGGCTGCCCACAACTGCCAGATCCCTGATTCTCCTCTGCCTGGGGCCGGTGAGGGATCTGGGTTCTTACACTTGCCTGCAGTTTGGCAGTTTTCCTTTGCAGCATCCAGCCCAGTTGAGATTTGTTCAGGAAAATCAATGCACAGCAAGGAGCTTCCCATAGTGCAGAGATCATCCCTTTAAAAGAAAGCACATCTGAGGGTCCCCTCTGGTGAGAAGGAGGAGTGTATTTGCAGACAGGAGCCCATGAGCAACCAGAGCACCTTGTCATGCCACATGGTCTCAAGGTATCCCATGAAGAAGAGCCAAGGGGGAAAGATGAGACCAGGCCACTTCCACCTTTCTGGGCTGGGATTGGATCCCTGAGCCCCTGTCTCTGACAGCCACCCCATTCCATGGATGGTACTCCTTACTCAACCACATTTACCTACCCAGGCCTCAGAACACTGAAGCCTGCCTGGATTCAGGCAGATTGCATCCGCTTCCAAATGTGTGACTTAAGGTGCATTTGTAGGCGGGTTACTCTGTTCTATGTGAATGCCCAGGTAGAAACTCCCAAACTACAGCAGGCTCTGGGGCAGGGCAAAAGGCTTCCAAAGGTTGGAGAAGCTTGGAACCAACAAGTGCAGATTCTGGTCACACTGGACACGGATGCTGTCTGGCCCACCCTGTGGCTGTCACTTCATCCTCTCTGAGATCGAGTTGGCTCCCTCAATGGGAATATTTGAAAATTTAAGATGCAGCTTTATAATAGAATTATATCACTACATCTCAAAAATGTTTTGGAAAATAGAGGCAAGATGAAACAATCATTACAAATTCTACCTCCATTTACGTACACACTGCCATCATTTCTTATGACAATGTTTCTTACCATAATTGCCCTCTTGTCATGTACTTATTTTATACCATTGATTTTACTTCATATTAAGTTGTTTTCCATGTTGCTGTATAGTCTTGATAACTAATACTTTTAATTACAGGCATTCCTCAATGATATTGCAGGTTCAGTTTGAGACCACTGCAAAATATCATAATAAAGTGAGTCATGGAGTTTTTTTGTTTCCCAATTAATATAAAAGTTATGTTTACACTATACTGTTGTCTATCAGGTGTGCAATAGCATTTTGTTTAAAAGAACAGCATACTATACTTTAATTTTAAAATATTTTATTGCTAAAAAAATACAGGCCATCACCTGAGACTTCAGCAGGTTTTTAAAAATTATTTTATTATTATTTTTTTAATTGAGATTGTTCAGATACCATACAACTGTCTAAAGATCCAAAGTGTACAATCAATTGCCCACAAAACCACCATACAGCTGTGCATCCATCAACACAATTATTTTTTTTTTTTCAAATTTAGAACACTCTCACTACTCCAGAAAAGAAACAAAGACAAAAAAAGGAAACTCACATCCTCCCATACCCATAACCACACTCCCTCTCCATTATTGATTCCTAGTATTGGTATAGTACATTTGTTACTGTTGATGAAAGAATGTTAAAATACTACTAACTGTAGTATATAGTTTGCAATAGGTATATATTTTTTCCCTATATGCCTCTCTATTATTAACTTCTACTTATAGTGACATACATTTGTTCTAGTTCATGAGAGAGTTTTCTAATATTTGTATAGTTAATCATCGACATTGTCCACCACAAGATTCACTGTTTTACACATTCCCATCTTTTAAACTTCAACTTTCCTTCTGGTGACATGTGTTACTCTGAGCTTACCCTTTCTGCCACCTTCACACACCTTTTAGCACTGTTAGTTATCCTCACAACTTGCTACCATCACCACTGTCCATTTCCAAATATTTAAGTTCACCCTAGTTGAACATTCTGCTCATAATAAGCAACTGCTCCCCATTCTTTAGCCTCATTCTATATCCTGGTAACTTATATTTCATGTCTATGAGTTTACATATTATAATTAGTTCATATCAGTGAGATCCTGCAATATTTGCTTTTATGTGTCTGCCTTATTTCACTCAATATAGTACCCTCAAGGTTTCTTCATCAACCCATTCCTTTTAAGATGGTTTTGTTCAAACACTATACATTCTGTCCTAAGTAAACAATTGTTGGTTACCTGTATAGTCATGTATTTATGTATTGAGCACCATCGCCACTCTCTATATAAGGACATTTCTTCCACAAAGACGGAGGAAGAGTCAAAGAAGGCAGAGAGGCAAAATAAAAAGGCAAGAGAAAGAGAGAAACAAACAAAAAAACTTGATAGCTAGAAGGTGACAAAAGGAAAGATAGCATTAACCTAAAGTAGAACAGAGAGTCAGACAACATCACCAATGCCCAGAGTCCCATACCCTTCCCCTATTCCCCACCCCCCATATGCTTTTATCTTTGGTATATTGCCTTTGTTACATTAAAGGAAGCATAATATAATGTTTCTGTTAATTCTAGCCTCTAGTTTGCATTGATTGTATTTTCCCCCCAATCCCACCCTATTTGTAACACCTTGCAGTGTTGAAATTCATTTGTTCTACCTCATGTAAAAACATATTTGTACCTTTTATTACATCCTAGCTTTCCCTGAGTTACACAGTCCTAGTCTTTATTTTTTGTCTTTTGTTCTGGTGTCCCACATGATCCCAGCCTTCCTCTTTCAACCATATTCACAGTCATCTTTGTTCAGTGTACTTACATTGCTGTGCTACTATCTCCCAAAATTGTTTTCCAACCCTCTCACTCCGGTCTTTTCCTTTCTGTCTGCAGGGCTTCCTTTAGTGTTTCCTGTAGAGCAGGTTTCTTGTTCACACACTCGGTCATTGTCTGTTTGTCAGAGAATATTTTGAGCTTTCCCTCATATCTGAAGGATTGTTTTGCTGGATATAGGATTCTTGGTTGGTGGTTTTTCTCTTTCAGTATCTTAAATATATCACCCCACTTCCTTCTTGCCTCCATGGCTTCTATTGAGAAATCCACACATAGTGTTATCAAGCTTCCTTTGTATGTGATAGATCATTTCTCTCTTGCTGCTTTCAGGATTCTCTTTATGTTTGATGTTTGATAATCTGATTATTAAGTGTCGTGGCATAGGCCTATTCAGATCTATTCTGTTTGGGGTACGCTTCACTTCTTGGATCCATAATTTTATGTCTTTCATAAGAGATGGGAAATTTTCATTGATTATTTCCTCTATTATTGCTTCTGCCCCCTTTCCTTTCTCTTCTCCTTCTGGGACACCAATGACACATAAACTCTTGCTTTTCATTTTGTCTTTAAGGTTCCAGAGATGTTGCTTATATTTTTCCATTGTTTTCTTTATCCGTTCTTTTATGTGTAGGCTTTCAGGTGCCTTGTTCTCCAGTTCCTGAGTATTTTCTTCTGACTCTTGAGATCTACTGTTGTATATTCCCAGTGTGTCTTTCATCTCTTGTGTTGTGCCTTTCATTTCCATAGATTCCACCATTTGGTATTTTGAACTTTCAATTTCTACCTTATGTACATCCTGTGTTTTCATTACACAGTTCATCTCTTTTGCCATATTTTCCCTAAACTTTTTGAATTCACTTATTACTAGTTTTTTCAATTCCTGCATCACAGTTGAAGTGAAAGTTTGTTCCCCTGACTGGGCCATAACCTCATTTTTCTTGGTGTAGTTTGTAGTTTTCTGTTGTTTAGGCATGGTTTCCTTGGTTACCCCAATCAGGCCTCCCCAGACCAGAATGGGCTAAGGTAACCAGAAGGAAGAAATATTCAGTTCAGTATCTGTTTTCCCTGAGGGTGTGTCTTAGAAAATTTGTACACCTTCTGATGCCTCCAGTCACTGTGCTTTTCTGCCCAGCAGGTGGTGCCTGTTAGCCTATAATTCTTGACTGGTGTAAGTTCTGAATGAAAGGCAGGTAATAGAGCTGAACCTCACCCCCTTCCTCTTAGAGAAGATAGAGGCCCTAGGGGGAGGTCTTTAGCATTTCAATGGTCTCTCTCTCTGTCTGTGCTGTACCCTTGTCTGGGTCACAGAACTGGGAACTGAAAATGGCTGAGGCTTTCTCCACTGAGTCAAAAAAGGAACAGAGCTAGTGCAAGGCAACCCTCTGGTTCTCCAAGGTCAGCCATCATCCAAAGCCTCTGTCTGCTTGTTGGGGATTCACACCTCATAGTGAGTAGTTCACACTCACTAATTAAATCCCCAGTTGGAGCTCAGTTGAGCTATATTTGCTTGCTGGGAGAAAGCTTCTCCCTGGCACCATGAGGTTTTGTAGCTCAGGATGTTGGGGAGGGGTCTCACAATTTGGATCCACAGTTTTTACTTACAGATTTTATGCTGTGATCTCGGTAATTCCTCCCAATTCAGGTTGGTGTATGATGAGTGGATGGTCACGTTTGTCCCCTTGCAGTTATTCTGGATTATTTACTAACTGTTTCTGTTTTTTTTTTAGTTGTTCCAGGGGGTCTGCTTGGTCAGGTGGTGGCTGCTGGAGGCTGGAGGGGCTGTGGTGATTTCTGAAAATAAGACAACAATGAAGTTTGCTGTATGTATTGACTCTTTCACTTTGAGGCTATTATAGCATTATTAATTGACCTAATTTGAATATTGTTGCATCTCAGGGAATAGAGAGGCCCAAGGAGACAGAGAGAGATTGGGGAACAGCCAGTCAGTGGAGCAGTCAGAACACACATTTATTTGTTAAGTTCTCTGTCTTATGTGGGTGCAGTTTGTGGTGCCCCAAAAGAATTACAGTAGTAACATTGTATATCACTGATCACAGTGATAATGAAAAAGTCTGAAGTATTGTGAGAATTACCAAAATATGACAAAGAGACATCAAATAAACACATGCTGTTGGAAAAGGATGCTGATAGACTTTTTCAAGGCAGCGTTGCCACAAACCTTCAATTTGTAAAAAACACAATATCTGTGATGTGCAATAAAGTGAAGCACAATAAAATGACATAAGCCTGTACTCCACAATATTCCATGTATGTATGTACCTTTATTTATTTAACCTTTTCATCATGTGTGGTGGTTTGGAGCTGTATGGACCCCAGAAAAAACATGTTCTAAAACTTAACCCATTCATGTGGAAACCAACTGTAAGTAGGACCTTTAGATGAGGTTACATCAGTTGAAGTGTGTCCCACCTCAGTGAGGATGGGGCTTTCCATTACTGGCATTGTTTATAAGCAAAGTGAAATTTGGACACACACACACACACACACACACACAGAGAGAGAGAGAGAGAGAGAGAGAGAGAGAGAGAGAGAGAGAAAGAAAGTGACAGGAAGCAAGAAGCTGAAATGAAACCTGAAAGAGAAAGGAGAGACCAGGAGATACCACAATGTGCCTTGCCATGTGGCAGAGGAGCCAAGGATGACTGGCAGCAAGTCTTTGTACAGAAAGCATCACCTTGATGATGCCTTGATTTGGACATTTTCCCAGCCTCAAAACTGAATGAATAAATTTCCATTGTGTAACACACCCCATTTCATGGTATTTGCTTTGAGCAGCTTAGGAGACTAAAACATCATGTAATGCTGTTTTACAATGCATATGAAATGAATTTACAATGAAAATGGTGTTTTACAATGATGCAAGGAATAGCATCATGCAGATATAATTTTTATACTTAGATGTTGATATTAAGGGAGACTTCCCTCTGGTACCCACAATGAGGCCCCACAATAGGCCACATCCATCAGGAAGCACAGCCAAGCCTTAGTCCATGAGGTGTGTGCCCATGGCCTGCCCTGACCACTCTGTAGCACATTGCAAACCATCTGGTCCCCCTCAGCACACCTGGTTGGCCTAACTCTGCTAGAAAACTTTCACATCTCTTTGCACCTTCTGATAAACTATGCAATTTTCTTATTTTTATTGCCCTCTCTCATCACTAAGATGTAAGTTCCACAAGGTGGGGAATTATCTCTGTTTTTTTATTTTTGTAATTTTTTTTTAAGATAAAAGTTCTATTTTCTTGTGAGGCAGCAATAAGTGATCAGGTACAAGGAATACATAAGTACATAGTAACAATATTTATCACCATTGGAAATGCTGATTTGGCAGAGAATTTTTTAGAAAAAGATTTTTAAAAAACTGCTTTTTAAAAAGATTTACACAGCTTCAACAGATGAAAGATGCAGAGTTTTAAAAAAACATAAATTATATTCTTTAACAGGATTGTATAAACAAAATATTGTTCAGGGATGCTCTGCTCATCTTTAATTTACACAGAGTAAAACGTAAGCCTTAAAGTGTGAAGTTAAGTATTCCCAGATTTGTAAATTCAGCACTTCCATTGGTTTGGTTTTTAGACATCAAAATTCCAAGTATTGAGAAAAAAATTTTAAATTTAGAACAGTAAATTCAGTAGTCCAATTTTTTAAATTTCCTTGAACAAAAGAAAATCTTGACAATGCAATCCTAATGTTTAGCATACAGAAGGTTATACATTCTGTCATTTTTTTAATACCTTCTTCCAGTAAAAGCCAACCACAAAAAAAAATAAGAAGAAGAAAATGCCTTTCATGTTGCCCACAGTTAGCAATAGCACCTTCTGAAAGGTTGATTTGGCTTGTGGTCATAAATACAAGAAAATTTTAAAACAAAATGAAGACTAGTTCAAAAATAATTTTGGTTTCCATGCAAAACAACTAAGAAATAAAACAGGTATTTTTAAAAACATAATTGTTCATAAAAGAGCCATGACAATAGAAATAGTCTGAGTCATGATTAGAAACAGTAAATTTGTATAAGTTTTACCACCACAAGGAAAATTTGTTTAACGGTTAAAAATAACTAAGATTGACAATGTGAATAACCAGAGAATAGACCCTTTTGCCAAAAGTTACATGCCTCCTACATCTTTCTTTTATTGCAATGGAAGTAAAATTTAGAAATTTTAAGTTATTTTTCCATTGAGGCTATTCTAATTCATTTATGTTTTGTACAGTTTTTCTATAAGGTATCACAATAATTATGGAATGGAAGTATAGAAAACAGCATTATGTTTTCTACTGTGAATAGACCCTTTTACAACTAGGCTGTGAACTAAGGGTTAAATAAAATAGCTGAATGGACATATAGTTAATAATTTTTCAAGACAGCAATAAAGCATACATATTTAAAAATTAACCCTTTGGCACTGGCAGTTGGGTTATTTGTACTTTGTACCTTTCCTGTCGAATCTGACGCTCTTTTTCCCAAACCCGAGGGATTAGTTTAGTTGCCATACAATTCATTTACCTGCAAATTCACAATCTCCTTACCTAACATTAGAGGAGAAGTTCTGCTTACAAGATTCTGTAGATAATAAATCTTACACTTCTTCTTCCCTTCAAAATTTAAATTACTTTAGATTAAGGATATATGGAATTCTACATAAGGGTGTGAATTAGACAAACATGCACAACAGGGGGAAAACGTTTGCAAAGTGGCATGTTGTATAACACCCCGGTAACTGGTAGGGATGAAGAGAGAAGAGGAAAGTAAGACTAAAGCAAGGAGAAGAGCATAGATTTAATAGAATTCAGGTAATCTAAAAACAGGTTTTCTTTAAACCTTTTTTTTTAACTTCCTCCTCCACCATTCATACCGACTCACCAGATTGCAGTTGCACTGCTTCTTTTGCACTTCTGATAGAGTGGCAGTGGTGGAATGGTAAAGTCAAAAGGTATAAAAGAGAAGGCAGAGAGAATGAGGTTCTGAAAAAAAACCAATCAAATAGAAAATTTAGATTCTCAATAACTGAGCTGTTACTGCTTTAGAAGGCATAATGCACTAGTCCCAAGTAAACTGGTTTTGCAAAGGAAAGTACCAAAGTCCAAAGGTCCTACAAGCTAAGAAACCTGACAGATTTATTCAAATGTTTGAATTTATATGATTTACCTAATAATATCTTCATTTTCAACTCACAATGTATATTTTTAATCACTTAGATGTTTTAAAGGTGCGTAGTATAAGTAGTCCACTTAGAAGATTTATTGCTACCACCAGTTTTCCTTGATGGGATATGTCTGTACAAACCGACATATTGACCATGAAAACAGTACCTCTTTTACAAGTATTTAAAATTTTATTCTGCTTATAATATGTATAGGAACATTAAATTATTGCATCATAGGGTAGCATGTAAAGATCTTAGAAGGATGCCTTTTATCAACACTGTTCTGCTCCTTAACTTCACTACCACATATCCAGAACTAAAATACCTATTTTCATGTAATATTGGGCAGTGATTTATATTAGTGTGATGGTTGGGTTCATGTGTCAACTTGGCTAGGTGGCCTAGCTGTCTGGTCAAGTGGGCACTGGCCTGACGATTCCTGTGAGGCTATTTGAGGCTGGTTGGTTTGTCGGATCATCAGTCAATTGACTGCAGCTGACTGATGACTCATCAAGGGGCGTGCTTCCACAGTGAGAGAATGCAATTGGCTGGATTTGGTCCGGGTGATCAGTTGGAGGCTTATAAGCCGGACGGTTAGAGAACCTTCACTTCTTCTTCAGCTGCTCAGTGAAGCTTTTCCTGGGGAGCTCGTCGAAGTTGCCAGTTCGTTTCCTGAGGAGTTCGTCAAAGTTGTCGGTTCGTTTCCTGAGTTCTTCAAAGTTGCCGGTTCGTTTCCTGAGGAGTTCGTCAAAGTTGTCGGTTCGTTTCCCGAGGAGTTCGACGGACGTCTTCCTTGGAGTTGACAGCTTGTTGACGGCTCTGCAGAATTTGGACTCGTGCGCTCCCGCAGTTGCGTGAGTCACTTTTACAATTTGATAATAAGAGACATCTCTCATTGATTCTGTTTCTAAGGAGAACCCTAACTAATACAACTTGGTACCGGAAGTGGTTCTTGAGAAACGGAATCTTAAAATGGGCTTTTACAACTTGTTTTCTACTCTGATTAGATTCAGAGGCACTAATGACTCTATTTCCAATAATCAAGAGGGTACTAAGAGTCCATGGCAGGAGTTGGCAAAGGAAATACGCAAAATAGCACCATTTGATTCTCCTAATTGTGCTCTAGTACGAAGCGAGGCTCTGGGTGACAGCGTTTTCGACACTTTCACAGAGTTTTGCAGTATTAAGAAGTATAATGATGTTGGCTGGCTGCTCTTAGATACTTTGGATACAGTTGTAAGAGAAAGGGATGAGCTAAAGGCTTCAAATTCAAAACTTGAATGCCGTATGACAGATGTAAAGAGTTCCATCTGTGCCCTGAAAGAAAATCTTATTTCCTGTGCCCGCACACTGGAGGTTTCTGAAAATCAGACGCAGTCTCTTATTGTGTGAGTAGCACATTTACAGCGTAAACTAAAATCTCAACCTCTCAGGGTGTCTGCTGTTAAAGTAAAGGCATTGATTGGAAAAGAATGGGACCCAGAAACTTGGGATGGAGACATATGGATTGATAATAATGACAGTGAGGACATTGGAACCCTGGATTCTGCTGGGTCATTGTTAGATTTACCTGTAGAGGGCTGTCCTGGGGAAACAGCTTCTCTGCCTCCAGTCTGCCCTAAGGAGCCTGCCACGCAACTCCTACCTAAGGAGATTGACCCTTCAATGCCTGCTAATCTTGTAATCACCTCCCCTGAGGAAGCAGCCCTCACTCTTTCGTCTGGAGAGACTAATCCTGTTTTAAGAGATGAAAATGCAACAGAGTGCCCTGAGGTGAATGGCTTGAGAGATAATTCTAACTCTTTTCATGACCCACCCCCACCACCAGTTTTTGCTTCAAGACCTATAACTAGGCTCAAGTCCCAACAAGCCCCAAAGGGTGAGGTACAAAGTGTGACCCATGAGGAAGTACGCTATACTCCAAAAGAACTGTATGAGTTTTCCAACTTATACAGACAGAAACCAGGGGAATATGTGTGGGAATGGATATTGAGAGTGTGGGATAATGGTGGAAGGAATATAAGGTTGGATCAGGCTGAATTTACTGATATGGGCCCACTAAGCAGAGATTCTGCATTCAATGTTGTAGCTCGAGGGGTTAGAAAGGGTGTTAACAGTTTGTTTGGGTGGCTGGCTGAAACATGGATCAAAAGGTGGCCGGCATTACCAGAAGTTGAAATGCCAGAACTGCCCTGGTATAATGTGGAGGAGGGGATTCAAAGGCTTAGAGAGATTGGAATGTTAGAGTGGATTTATCATGGAAAACCTGCTCACACAGTCCTGGAATGTCCAGAGGACACACCTTTTACCAGGACTGTAAGGAATAAATTTGTGAAACTAGCTCCATCATCCCTGAAGAGCTCTGTAGTCACCCTTCTCTGTAGGTCAGATATTACTGTAGGAACTGCTGTCACTGAGCTGGAATCCTTAAACACAATGGGGATAATCGGGTCCCGAGTCAGCAGAAGCCAAGTGGCTGCAGTTAATCGCCACAGACAAGGTGGACAGGGCTACCATAATGTAAAACAGGCTCAAAGTAGCAATCAAAATAATATGACTCGCAGAGACTTATGGCGTTGGCTAGTGGATCATGGAGTACCAAGTAGTAAAATAGATGGGCAATCGACTAAATTCTTGTTTGAACTATATAAGCAGAAGAATTCTAGGCCACGTGAACAAAAATCTCCCTTGAATTACAAAAACAGAGAGTCACAGCCCCTTAATCAATTCCCAGACTTGAGACAGTTTACAGATCCAGAGCCTCTTGAATGAAGGGAAGGCCGGGTACCCTTGGAGAAGGACCCTGTCACACTGCCAAAAATTTACACTGTTAATCTTCCTCCCAGCCTTCCCCAGGGGGACCTACGGCCTTTTACCAGGGTGACTGTGCATTGGGGAAAAGGAAATGATCAGATATTTCGTGGATTATTAGACACTGGGTCAGAAGTGACATTAATTCCCGGAGACCCAAAACGTCACTCTGGTCCACCAGTCAGAGTTGGGGCTTATGGAGGTCAGATGATTGATGGAGTTTTAGCCCAGGTCCGTCTCACAGTGGGTCCAGTGGGTCCCCGGACCCATTCTGTGGTTATTTCCCCAGTGCCGGAATGCATAATTGGAATAGACATACTCAGCAACTGGCAGAATCCTCACATTGGTTCCCTGACTCCTGGAGTGAGGGCTATTATGGTGGGAAA
The DNA here is from genome assembly GCF_015220235.1 of Choloepus didactylus. Lineage (NCBI taxonomy): Eukaryota > Metazoa > Chordata > Mammalia > Pilosa > Megalonychidae > Choloepus > Choloepus didactylus. The sequence continues at coordinate 1,352,700 of NC_051315.1, forward strand.
GGCCAAGTGGAAGCCACTAGAGCTGCCTCTGCCTAGCAAAGTAGTGAACCAGAAGCAATACCGGATTCCTGGAGGGATTGCAGAGATTAATGCCACTCTTAAGGACTTGAAGGATGCAGGGGTGGTGATTCCCACCACATCCCCATTCAACTCTCCTATTTGGCCTGTGCAGAAAACAGATGGGTCTTGGAGGATGACTGTGGATTATCGTAAGCTTAACCAGGTGGTGACTCCAATTGCAGCTGCTGTCCCAGATGTGGTATCATTGCTTGAGCAAATCAACACATCCCCTGGTACCTGGTATGCAGCTATTGATCTGGCAAATGCTTTTTTCTCAATTGCTGTCAGCAAGGACCACCAGAAACAGTTTGCATTTAGCTGGCAAGGCCAGCAGTTTACATTCACCGTGCTACCTCAGGGTTATATCAACTCTCCAGCCCTATGTCATAATATTGTCCGCAGGGATCTTGATCATTTCTCCCTCCCACAAGACATCACACTGGTCCATTATATTGATGATATCATGTTGATTGGACCTAGTGAGCAAGAAGTAGCAACTACTCTAGATTTGTTGGTAAGGTATTTGCGTGGCAGAGGATGGGAGATAAATCCAACAAAAATACAAGGCCCTTCCACCTCAGTAAAATTTCTAGGTGTTCAGTGGTGTGGGGCCTGTCGAGATATTCCTTCTAAGGTGAAGGATAAGCTGCTGCATCTGGCCCCTCCTACACCCAAAAAAGAGGCACAACGTTTAGTTGGCCTCTTTGGGTTTTGGAGACAGCATATTCCTCATTTAGGTGTGCTACTCCGGCCCATTTACCGAGTGACTAGAAAAGCTTCTAGTTTTGAGTGGGGACCAGAACAAGATGAGGCTCTGCAACAGGTCCAGGCTGCTGTGCAAGCTGCTCTGCCACTTGGACCATATGATCCAGCTGATCCAATGGTGCTGGAAGTGTCAGTGGCAAATAGAGATGCTGTTTGGAGCCTTTGGCAGGCTCCTATAGGAGAATCACAACGCAGGCCCTTAGGATTTTGGAGTAAAGCTTTACCATCCTCTGCAGATAACTACTCTCCATTTGAGAAACAGCTGTTGGCCTGCTACTGGGCCTTAGTGGAGACAGAACGCTTAACCATGGGCCACCAAGTTACCATGAGACCTGAGTTACCTATCATGAGCTGGGTGTTATCTGACCCACCAAGCCATAAAGTTGGGCGTGCACAGCAGCACTCCATCATAAAATGGAAATGGTATATACGAGATAGAGCTCGAGCAGGTCCTGAAGGTACAAGTAAGTTACATGAGGAAGTGGCCCAAATGCCCATGGCCCCCACTCCTTCCACCTTACCTTTTCTTGCCCAGCCCACAGCTATGGCATCTTGGGGAGTTCCTTACAGTCAGTTGACTGAGGAAGAGAAGACTCGGGCCTGGTTTACAGATGGTTCTGCACGATATGCAGGTACCACCCGAAAGTGGACAGCTGCAGCACTGCAGCCCCTTTCTGGGATATCCCTGAAGGACAGTGGTGAGGGGAAATCCTCCCAGTGGGCAGAACTTCGAGCAGTGCACCTGGTTGTTCACTTTGCTTGGAAAGAGAACTGGCCAGAGGTGCGTCTGTATACTGATTCCTGGGCTGTTGCTAATGGTTTGGCTGGATGGTCAGGGACTTGGAAGGAACATGATTGGAAGATTGGTGACAAAGAAGTCTGGGGAAGGGGTATGTGGATAGACCTTTCTGAGTGGGCAAACAACATGAAGATATTTGTGTCCCATGTGAATGCTCACCAGAGGGTGACTTCAGCAGAAGAAGGTTTTAATAACCAAGTGGATAAAATGACCCGTTTGGTGGATACCAATCAGCCTCTTTCCCCAGCAACTCCTGTCATTGCCCAATGGGCTCATGAACAAAGTGGTCATGGTGGTAGGGATGGAGGTTATGCATGGGCTCAGCAACATGGACTTCCACTCACCAAGGCTGACCTGGCCACAGCCACTGCTGAGTGTCCAATTTGCCAGCAGCAGAGACCCACACTCAGTCCCCGATATGGCACCATTCCTCGGGGTGATCAGCCTGCTACCTGGTGGCAGATTGATTACATCAGACCACTTCCATCATGGAAAGGGCAGCGATTTGTTCTTACTGGAATAGACACATACTCCGGATATGGGTTTGCCTTCCCTGCACGACATGCTTCTGCCAAAACTACAATACGTGGACTTACAGAATGCCTCATCCACCGTCATGGTATTCCACACAGCATTGCTTCAGACCAAGGAACCCACTTCACAGCAAATGAAGTGAGGGGATGGGCACATGCTCATGGAATTCTGTGGTCTTACCATGTTCCCCATCATCCAGAAGCAGCTGGGTTGATAGAACGGTGGAATGGACTATTGAAGACTCAATTACGGCGCCAACTAGGTGGCAATACCTTGCAGGGCTGGGGCAGTGTTCTCCAGGAGGCTGTGTATGCTCTGAATCAGCGTCCACTCTATGGTGCTGTTTCTCCCATAGCCAGGATTCATGGGTCCAGGAATCAAGGGGTGGAAACAGGAGTAGCACCACTCACTATCACTCCTAGTGATCCACTAGGGAAATTTTTGCTTCCTGTCCCTGCAAGTTTAAGCTCTGCTGGTCTACAGGTCTTGGTTCCAAAAGGAGGAGTGCTTCCATCAGGAAACACAACAATAATCCCATTGAACTGGAAGTTAAGGCTGCCACCTGGCCACTTTGGGCTTCTTATGCCTCTGAATCAACAGGCAAGTAAGGGGATTACTGTACTGGCTGGGGTGATTGATCCTGACTATCAAGGGGAAATAGCACTGCAACTACACAATGGAAGTAAAGAAGAGTTTTCCTGGCATACAGGAGATCCCCTGGGGCGTCTCTTAGTACTACCATGCCCCGTGATTCAAGTCAGTGGAAAACTGCAACAACCCAATCCAGGCAGGACTACCAATGGCCAAGAAACTTCAGGAATGAAGGTTTGGGTCACCCCACCAGGCAAAGAACCACGGCCAGCTGAAGTGCTTGCTGAGGGTAAAGGGAACATGGAATGGGTAGTGGAAGAAGGTCGTGATAAATATGAACTATGGCCACGTGACCAGTTACAGAAACGAGGACTATGATGATATGAATATTTCCTCCTCGTTTTGTGATGATTATGTTTGTATTTGTCTGTGAAGAAAATATTTTTGCTTTCTTCTCTGTCTTATCCCCTTATCATATGGCATAAGCTGTAACGTTCATTTTGAAGATATGGTTTTAGGTGATGTGTACGACTGCCAAGTTGACAAGGGGTGGACTGTGATGGTTGGGTTCATGTGTCAACTTGGCTAGGTGGCCTAGCTGTCTGGTCAAGTGGGCACTGGCCTGACGATTCCTGTGAGGCTATTTGAGGCTGGTTGGTTTGTCGGATCATCAGTCAATTGACTGCAGCTGACTGATGACTCATCAAGGGGCGTGCTTCCACAGTGAGAGAATGCAATTGGCTGGATTTGGTCCGGGTGATCAGTTGGAGGCTTATAAGCCAGACAGTTAGAGAACCTTCACTTCTTCTTCAGCTGCTCAGTGAAGCTTTTCCTGGGGAGCTCGTCGAAGTTGCCAGTTCGTTTTCTGAGGAGTTCGTCAAAGTTGTCGGTTCGTTTCCTGAGTTCTTCAAAGTTGCCGGTTCGTTTCCTGAGGAGTTCATCAAAGTTGTCGGTTCGTTTCCCGAGGAGTTCGACGGACGTCTTCCTTGGAGTTGACAGCTTGTTGACGGCTCTGCAGAATTTGGACTCGTGCGCTCCCGCAGTTGCGTGAGTCACTTTTACAATTTGATAATAAGAGACATCTCTCATTGATTCTGTTTCTAAGGAGAACCCTAACTAATACAATTAGGATGAGCCCAAATCCAAAATTATAAGGATATTTCAAAGATGCTTGTTGTGTATGCTCTGAAGCTCTCTTTGTCTGTTTTCTCCATTTTGTGGAATGTTGGAGGGAAAACTAGCAAAATCTGCAAGCAACAAATCTCAGTGCCAACCGCCATAAAGATGATGTCAGTTGCAAGATTCTGTGGCTGTGGGTTACTATTCAATGGATTACACCCATGGCCAACTACTACACCTGAACAAATTCATGAGACAACATCACAAAAGAAAAGGAGGGAATCCATACACAGCCATTTTAGGATCTTTTGGGGGCCATGATACATTGATCAATAAACAGAATGACACCCGTGGTAAAGAAGGAGATCATGTAATGTATATTTTGCAGAAAACCAAAGGGGATCATTATTCCTAGCTAGCAATCAACACTGGGTAGTTTCTTTTTGGCTCACAGACCTTTAAACCAAGTTCCAATGATGAGCAAAACCATATTAAAGCACTTGTCTCCAAACTGTAACTTTTCTGACCACATGGTGAAATGTGTACAGGAATAGTGAAGAAAACAGCAGTTTTACAAATATGTCACCCAAAGCACAAACTTCTGACATCAAAAAAACTTAAATCACATAATATACTGATATTGCTTTTTATCTCTTTTTATATATACTTGGTTCAATGCCTTTACCGATTAATTCTTGTTTGGGAGAAGAACACAGTCATGAGATTAAAATTGCTGGAAAAATGTCAACAATCCCTTTGGTCCCAAAGCCGAAAACAGCTGAGAAAAAGCACACATCTAGAAAGGGAAACAAGAAACAGAGGCCACCAAAGAATCTTTTGAACATCTTGTTTGCTACGTTTCAGAAAATGTAACATTGGTATTTATAAAATAGTCATTTCCATATAAAAGATGGTTCTTGCAGCATCATTCGTGTCTCCCCTCAGGAATCGTGTTTGCAGGGATTTTTTTTTTTTTTTTAAGAAGTCTAATTTAAAAACAAAAAGCAATGTGCTGTTGGCTGTCCAAAAGTAAAGACGATGACTTTTCTTATTTCAATTAATGCTTTTTGAAAAGTAGGTTAAGAACTGAGGGTTGGCCTTCATAAGTGGGGCAGAGCCATCAGAGGGGCTGCTTTCTTCCAGAAGCTTCACTGCCACATGTCGTGGCAGGAAGCTGGACCTCATCACAGCCAATCACAAGCACATAATGCCATCCAAATCAAGTGATCTGAGGAGGATCTCAGTTTCCCAGAATAACAGACCTGCAGCACTGAGACCTATTCTTGCACTTCCTCAATTGCTTCTGGTGGAGGGAGCAGAGAGGCCGATGGTATGACTGTACTGGTTCCTTGAGAGATTCGGTCTTGCTCTGTGTTTGTAGACAGGGAGGCTACAGCAACTGGCTGCAGCAGAATGGTTGTCATGCCTGTAGTGACTGTCAGGCTGTGGCCAGAGCTCTTGAGGGTAAGATCTGATGTGGGAAGGAGTGGCTTTAGAATGCTGACAAGGCACAAAGCAGAACCGCTTTTAGGAATAAAATTCACCTTGTCCTTGTCAGGACAGTAAAAGGCTGGGATTTCATGAAGTTGTTTTGGTGAGCATTCCTCAAAGACTTTGACTCTTTCACAGCCCTCAGGAGGTTCCCTTTTGAACATATAACTGTTGTTAGGTTTTGGTGAGGTTGCATATTTGGACAAAGGAGAGTTGTTCCCATTCTCTTTATCCCTGGGATCAAGAAGCAGGTCATCAGCTGAACAAGGGCTCTCCTTACTGCCTTCATTGGAGATAGTGAGGAACGATGTGGGAGACACAGACTGGGGGCGGCTGCTGTTGTTGCTTCCCCTGTCTGCCCCACCAGGTGTCTGTGTGTCAGTGCTGAGTGTGCTGTTACTTCTCTGTACATGGAGGGGGGGTGGTGCACGGTGGCCATCTGGAATATCCTGTGGTATAAGTTGCCCTTCTTTTACTCCAGTCTCTTTAATTATTATTTCAATTTCCTGATTCAATCCTTCCACACTATTCCAGAATCGGGAGCCTGTTGACTTGGTAATAGGAATTACTGGAATAAGGGCACTCTTTGGAACAGGAGCCTGACACTGGTTAATAGCTGCATGGTTGCCATGCAACGGAGACTGTCTTTCTTTATCTGGATGATGCCGACTGCTGTGTTTACTTCTCTGCAACTGCTGACGGAATTTTGCTAACTCTTTAAGTTGATCTGTACTGCCCCAGGATGCTGAACGTTTGTGAGACCCTTTCTTTTTCTCAGAGTATTCTTCGGCCCGTGCACTCTCTGTGCAGCTTTGTCCCTCATGCTAGGTGCAGCTTGCCCATGATTATCACGAGGCCAATGACCTGCAAGGTGTGGAGCAGCAAGTGTATCCAGGGAGGAAGTGCGGCGGATAATACTGGAAGCACTTGACGAAGGTGGTCGTGTTTTGTCACCTGCTTTGCAAACTAGGGCGCTGGGGCTCCTCCTCTCCGGAGAGCTTCCGCTCTGTTCCGGGCACCTCCTCCTGCGGCGGGAGAGGGCTGGGGGCCGGGCCACAGGTGGGTGGGCAACGACGAAGGTGGCGACCCGGTGCCCAGCAGCGGCGGCGGCTGCGGCCAGGGGGTTACTCCCGCGAGTCCTGGCTACGGCGCTGCGCGTGGGGCCGGTGCCCTGTGAGGACTTCGCGGACGCGCCCGTCTGCGTGGCCACCGTGGGGCTTGTGCTGCGCGAGGCGGTGCGCGGGCCCCCACCGCCGCCTGAAGGGCCTGAGGCGCCACCACAGCAGCCGCCGTTGTTGTTGCCACTGCCCTTGCTCGGCGCGGGGCTGCCATGTTGCTGCTGCTGCTTCAGCTGGAGCGGAACCGTGGCCCTCAGGGGCTGCAGGCGGCTCCCGGCTCCCCCGGTGTGGCTCTCCCGCCGCTCCCGAGGGAACCGGCTGGCGTGGGGGACCCACTGCGCCTCCTCCGCTGGCACATAGACCCCCCTCCCTGGTGACTGGGCGAGACGGGAGTTTTGTTGTTGAGGTGTTGCAGGGGGAGAATTCTCGAGTTGTTGAGGTGTTGCAGGGGGAGAATTCTCGAGGACGAGGGCCAGAGGGAAGGCGCCCACGACGGGGTGGTGAAGCCGGAATTCAGGGTGCTGGGGGCGCTGGGGCAGCAATGAGGTGGTGCAGCAATCGCCGCCGCCGCAGCTCCTCATCAACAATAGTGTCTCCTCTGTTTTGTTGTTAATGTATCCTCAGTGCCTAGAGACGTTCCTGGACAAAGTAGATGTTCAGTAAATACTCATTGTCTGAATGAGAGCGGGTCCAGCAGTGAGTCAGATGAGGAGACAGAGAAATGGAGGTAGAAAGTGTAGAACTTGTGCAAGAAATTTGACTAAGGAGACAGAAAAATGGGGTGAGGGCAGTCAGAGAGGACTAGATAGAGGGGTTTTGGTTGCAGGTTGTTTAAGGGCAGCTTTGAGAGAGCTCAAAAGCCAATGAGCTGGCAGGGAAAAGTTGAAAGGAAGAAGTTTAAATTGGGAGAGAGAAAGGACAGGCATTAGGGTGCTGTTTCTGAGAACATGGAGGGGAGAGGATTCCAGCTTGAGTGAAAGCCTGGGCATGGGGTGCACAGAGCTGGAAGGTTCATTGCTCCAGATAAGGGGAATAATGGGTTTCTCTCCAGTTGCTCTTATGTTCTCTGCAGAGTAGGAGAAGAGGTCAGCCATCAGGAGGAAGGTAGAGGGAGTTCAGAGACCTGAGACATATGGTTTGCACAGTCACAGAAGAGAGCAAAGTGATCCCCTGGCAGAGGGGAGGCCCCTGGGAGCTCGGCTCTCTCAGGCCACCTGCCCATATGCACTGATGTGTCTGGTCCCTTCAGACTTTGCTGAAGATGAAAAGACAGTAGCTCTGGAGCCTCTGACAAACTGTTCAAATCACAAGCTTCTATGTATGATGTGAGATTTCTCAGCCCATGGAGATAGAGGACTGGCCTGTGACAGTGAAATCTCTACTGCAGCCTGCATTTCCTGACCACCACTTTTTGAGCACTCAAGGCCATCTCTGGACACTCCCTTCTTCTGCCAAACTCACTGCCCAGTTTACCCTCCTATTGTCCTTGTTCACACCCTAGACCCTCAGCATTTCCTAAAGGCTCATCCCTTCCCCTTCCTTCTCAGGCACATGGAGTGTGAGGTCCTGGATCAGAGACCAGGCCCTGGTGCTTATTTTGTCCTGATTGGGTAGGGAGTTAGTACAGCCCAAAAAATATTGACCAGGGTATTTTGAAAAATAAGAACTGTGATCAGGAGATATCTTAATGGCAAATAAAAGGGGTTGGAATTGGAGAGGGAATAGGGGTCATGGATAATGTAGATGGTGAAGAGAGGGTCAGAGACAGTGTGAGCTTTTTGGGTGTCAGGGATGGGTGACACCCATATGGCAGATTGAACTATTTACCCCAACTAGACAAGTTCTTCATCTTAATCTTTCTCCCTGTGTGTGATGACCCACTGCAAATAAGACCTGCTGAAGAGTTATTTTTAGATAAGATGCAGTCCAACTGAATCAGAGTGGATCTTTTTTTAAAATTTTTATTGGGATTGTTCAGATACCATACAATTATCCAAAGATCCAAAGTGTACAATCAGTTGCCCCTGGTACCCTCTTACAGCTGTGCATCCATCACCACACTTAATTTTTGTTCAATTTTTAGAATCTTTTCATTACTCCAGGCAAGAAATAAAGTGAAAGATGGGGGAAAAAAAAAAAAAGGAAAAGAAAAGGAAACTCAAATCCTCCCATATCCCTTACCAACCCCCCTCAATTACTGACTCATAGTGTTGGGGTAGTACATTTGTTACTGTTTATGAAAGAATGTTGAAATACTACTAACTGTAGTATATAGTTTGCAGTAGGTATATATTTCTTCCCTATATGTCCCTCTATTGTTAACTTCTAGTTGTATTGTCATACATTTGTTCTGGTTCATGGAAGAGTTTTCTAATATTTGTACAGTTAATCATGGATATTGCCCACCATAGGATTCAGTTTTATACATTCCCATCTTTTGACCTCCAACTTTCCTTCTGGTGACATATATGACTCTGAGCTTCCCGATTCCACCTCATTCACACACCATTCGTCACTGTTAGTTATTCTTGCATCTTGCTACCTACGTCTCTGTTTTATTTCCAAGCATTTAAGTTCATCCTAGTTGAACATTCTGCTCATACTAAGCAACCACTCCGCATTCTTAAGCCTTGTCCTATATCTTGGTACCTTATATTTCATGTCTATTAGTTTACCTATTATAATTAGTTCTTATCAGTGAGACCCTGCAATATTTGTCCATATGTGTCTGGCTTATTTCACTCAGTATATTGCCCTTGAGGTTTTGACATCAACCCAGTTTTTTTTTAAGATGGTTTTGTTCACACCCCATACATTCCATCCTAAGTAAACAATCAATGGTTCTCTGTATGGTCACATATTTGTGTTCACCACTTTCACCACTATCTATATAGGGACATCTACATTTCTTCCACAAGGCAGGAGGGAGCGTCAAAGAAGGTAGAGAGGGAAAAGAAAGAGGAAAAAAAATGACAGCTAGGAAGTAGCAAAAGGAAAAGTAATCTTAAATCAAAGTAGGGTAAAGAGTCAGACAACACCACCAATGTAAAGTGTCTATCATGCCTCCCCTAACCCCCCTTCTTATCTGCATTTACCTTGGTATATCACCTTTGTTACATCAAAGGAAGCATAATACAATGATTCTGTTAGTTATAGTCTCTAGTTTACATTGATTGCATCCCTCCCCCAGTGTCACCCCATTTTTAACACTTTGCAAAGTTGACATTTTCTTGTTGCCCTCATAAAAGAACATTTTTGTGCATTTTATCACAATTGTTGAACTCTAGATTTCACCAAGTTGCACAGTCCCCGTTTTTATCTTTCCTCCTCTCTTCTGGTGTCTCACATGCTCCCAACCTTCCTCTCTCAACCGTATACATAGCTATCTTTGTTCAGTGTACTTACATTGCTGTGCTACCATCTCCCAAAATTGTATTCTGAACCACACGCTCCCATCTTCTCCTATCACTCTGCAGTGCTCCCTTTAGTAATTCCTGTAGGGCAGGTGTCTTGTTCACAAAGTCACTCATTGTCTGTTTGTCAGAAAATATTTTGAGCTCTCTCTCATATTTGAAGGACAACTTTGATGGATATAGGATTCTTGGTTGGAGGTTTTTCTCTTTCAGTGTCTTAAATATATCATACCACTTCCTTCTTGTCTCCATGGTTTCTGCTGAGAGATCCGCACATAGTCTTATTAAGCTTCCTTTGTATGTGATGGATTGCTTTTCTCTTGCTGCTTTCAGGATTCTCTCTTTGTCTTTGACGTTTGATAATCTGATTATTAATTGTCTTGGCATAGGCCTATTCAGATCTATTTTATTTGGAGTACGCTGAACTTCTTGGATCTGTAATTTTATGTCTTTCATAAGGGATGGGAAATTTTCATTGATTATTTCCTCTATTATTGCCTCTGCCCCTTTTCCCTTCTCTTCTCCTTCTGGGATACCAATGATATGTAGATTCTTGTACTTTGTTTCATCTTTAAGTTCCTGGAGATGTTGCTCATATTTTTTCATTCTTTTCTCCATCTGCTCCTTTGCGTGTAGGCTTTCAGGTGTTTTGTTCTCCAGTTCTTGAGTGTTTTCTTCTGCCTCTTGATGTCTGCTGTTGTATGTTTCCATTGTGTCTTTCATCTCTTGTGTTGTGCCTTTCATTTCCATAGATTCTACTAGTTGTTTTTTTTTGAACTTTCAATTTCTGCCATATATATGCCCAGTGTTTTCTTTACAGCCTCTGTCTCTTTTGTGAAATATTCTCTAAAGTTTTTTAATTGATTTAGCATTAGTTGTTTAAATTCCTGTATCTCAGTTGAAGTGTATGTTTGTTCCTTTGACTGGGTCATAGCTTTGTTTTTGTTAGTGTAGGTTGTAGTTTTCTGTTGTCTAGGCATCTGACCTCCTAGGCCACCCCAATCAGGTTTTCCCAGATGAGGACAGGTTCAGGTCACAGAAGGAGGAAATATTCAGTATCTGGTTCCCCTGATGGTTTTTCTTAGAGGATAAATACACCTGTGCTTTTCTGTTTGGCAGGTGCAGTCTGTCACCACCTGTGTAAGGGGGTGTGGCCTGTGGCTCTCCTCCCTCAGGCTTTGGGGTCTGGTTCCGGAAAGGCGGGTGGTAAAGCTGGGCCCCTCCCTTTCCTTTGGGAAGCTATGCCCCCTCCAAGAGGTCACTGCCTGTCAGGAAGTTCTTTGTTTCCTTGACTCTGCTGATCAAAGTGTTTTGATTTTAAAATAGCTGAGTCTGTCTTTACTGCAAAGTGCTGCAGGCTGAAAGTGGCTGCAGTTTTCTCCACAGAGAGCAAAAGTGACAGAAAAGCTCCAAGGTTCACCTGTCAGCCTCTGGGCTTCTTGTCCTGAGACAGATATGTCCCCCAACTCTCCCAGTCAGTTGTCCCCAAAAGCCTCTGATCGTTGAGGATTCACTGTCTGTATTTAGCAGTTAACATTAAAATCCCAGATGGAGCTGGGCTGTGGCATGCTAGCTTGTTCAGAGAGTGCTGTTGTCTAGCACTGTGCGGCTTCTGTGAGGGAGGGACTCTCAGCTCTCGGCTCTCGGTTCTCAGTGCAGGTCTGCAGTTTTACTTACAGATTTTATGCTGCGATCTCAGGCATTCCTCCCAATTCAGGTTGGTGGATGAGGAGTGGACAGTCATGTTTGTCTCCCTGCAGTTATTCCTGGTTATTTACTAGTTTTTTGGTCATTATGAATTGTTCCCAGGGGGAACTACAGTCTTCCACTTCTGTCTATGCTGCCATCATTTCTCCCTTCCAGAGTGGATCTTAATCCATATTTCTGGAAGCCTTATAATGAGAAGAAACCAGAAGCCAGAAGTCAGAGAAGGTTGCATGGGAAGGAGCCAGAAGTCAGTGGGAACCAGTAGTGCAGATAATAGGAGAGGACTTTGCCATGCAGCAGAGAGCAGGGATATAAGCCAAGAACACCAAGGATTGCCAGCAGCCAGCACCAGAGCACTACAGACTTTGGGGAGAAAACATTCCCTTTCTGACACCTTGATTTCAGAGTTCTTCTAGGCTCAACACCATGAGCCAATAAATTCCTGTTATTTAAGCCAACCCATTGCATTGCATTTGTCATGGCAGCCTGGTGAACTAAGATATTTGGGGAAAGGATGATCATGGATATTGTACATGTTGTTTGGTAACAGAAATGCAGGTCCTTCCCCCTTCTTTATTTTTTTCAGAGGATGCATTGACATAGTTGTATCAAGTTAGGATTCAAATATTCTTTGTCTTGGACATCATTGACGTGAGTTCCTTTTTCAGCCACCCTAGAAATGATACTTTCTGTATCCCTAAGAGTTAAAAGAGGTCATATTGGGCTGTGGGTTGGTGTGAACCCACTGAAATGGGAAATGTTTAGGATATTATTTTTATCTACAGTATGGCTCAACTGACTGAAGGTGTGTCTTAATCCTATTATCCGAGACTTTATGAAGAGAAAGGCACATGATAGAGTAGAAGCTGAAAGTCAATGGAACCTGGAAGAGAAAGGACAGGACATTGCCATGTGATAAGAAGCTCAAGGAGCCCAAGGATTGCCAGCCAGCTAGATCATCACTTCCTGTCTCTGAAACTGTGAGCCAATAAATTCACACTGTTTAAAGTCAACCATATGCAGTATTTGTCATAGCAGCTAGAAAAGTAAGACAGAGGGATTGGGAGACCCAGGCTGGTCAAGTCCTGTACTTTCCAGACAGAAAGAGTTGGGAAGGACAGAGTGTGTTCCTGAGACATGAGGAAAGAAGTTGGCTCTGAAGTGGGAGAGCTGGTGCTTGGTTCTGCAAGTTGTGACTCTACTAGAGGCATGAATTCCAACCACCAGGATAGCTCTGCCATGGTTCAACAGTGTGAGTAATCAGTGTGCCAGTGAGAACCACTTTAAACCAGTTCTGATGTTTGAAATGCCTTCTAGTGAGATGGAAGGAGAAGCACATGGTCATGGATACACTTTGGCAGACACAATAAACTGAGTACATACAGCGGTGTCAGGTTCTGGCCTGAATAATTTCACTTCATCCTCCCGATTGCTTTGAGATTAGTAAATTCTCTTCAAGTTCAGTGCAAACTAAACTAGAGAGCAGAGGAATGCCTCAGAGTCTCACAGATACTAATCAGTGCAGACATGATTTTAAAGCAAGCTTGTCTGCTTCCCCAACCCATGCTTGTAATTAGCACTCTGTGCTGGAGAATGTAGGCCCCAGTCATGACTGGTGAACCCTGGGTCACCCAATCTGAAAGACAGAAGGCCTAGGCCAAGGTTGAGGTCCTGATGCCAGGTTGAAATAATCAGGGTTTTTTTTACTTGAAAACTCCGAAACAGAACACTCAGTAAACATCACTATAAGGAGTTAGAGAAACACAAGGAGGGATCCAAAGAAGCCTGTGTGTGTATATGTGAGTGGTGGGAGGGTGATGAGAGGTCAGAAGGAAAGGGCCTACCTAAGAAAGCTGATAAGGATGGGTGATGGGAGAGCAGGAAGGTGGCTGAGAAGCATGGTGCTGGGTGAAGTGGGCTGGCAATTCCAGGCCAAGGCCATGGGCAATGGAAGGGCCCCCAGATGCCTTCTATGCAAGGCTGCCCATGGGACAGGGATGGACATTTAATGGCAGCCCACCAGGACAGCATCAGGAAAATTGAACTCCTGCCAATCTGTGGCTGTGACCAGGTTCAGGATGCCAGAGGTCCCTTTCTTTCACTTTCTTTCTTTTTTTGATAATATTTACATAAGAATTTCAAGGAAGGAAGCAGCCTGTGGCTGGGGGTTGAGAGGGCCAATCTGACAGATGACAGACAGCAGAGCCCCTTACCTCCTGCAATGCTTCTGAAAAGGACTGGATAAATATGAAACCAAAGCCCACAATGGTGGAGTTTTTGTAAAAAGGCTCAGAGCTTTCCTGGGTGAATGCACATCTATGGCCCAGAGGACACACTCCAGGAGTCTTTGAGGACCTTGGGAGTTTTCAAGGAACCAACTGAGTCACCCTCTTCACATGCTGTGGACCCAGAGGTGGGTAGGGATATCATTGGAGCTGGAGAGGGTACCCCTGTTCTTTGTATTTCTGACCAAGAGCAGCCTAATCTATATTCCACACATCTCCCTGATGCTGGAGACATCCAGGGATTCCCGATGTATTGGGTAACCAGTGATTAGAGCAAAGCACTGGCTTTTCTCTAAACATCTTTCACTGTGAAAAGAACCAGGTGCCCCAGGCTATTTTTTACACCAGACAATTAAGTAGTTCTAGAAGTGTCTTAATTTGACTTATTTTTTCTTGAGCTGTGAGCATCTGGTTGGCCCTACCTGTACTCTTCCATCAAACTCACAGGTTCTCATCAGTTCACTGGGAAGACTAGTTCTCCCACTGGGCTAACCTTAGGTTGGATGACTGATTACCTCCCAGGTTCCTTCAACTCCATCCCTGGCTTTCTTAGTATAACAGGTTCATTCATTCATACACTAATTCAGTCATCAGGTAGATACACTGCACTGTGGTCCTCAATTGAGTGGTTTTTACTTGAAAACTCCAAAACAGAAAGTGCTTTAAATTTTTACTCAAGGAGCCTGAGTCTGAGCTTTGCCTTTACTAGCTTTTCAACTGAACAAGTTACATATCTGCTCACAGCCTCAGTTTCCTTATCTGGATGATGGAAATGGTGAGATGTTGTCCCAGGGATGCTGCATGAATTAAGTAGACTAATTCATGAGGAAAAAATTATGAACAATAAGCCACTATATAAATGGAGATGTTTAAGCTACAGTTGTATTCATAGTTGTGTTTGTTTACTTTTTACAAAGTAAAGAACAATATGTGGAAGGAGAAACAAATCTATTAAGATCCACCTGCCACCAAAAAGTCTATTAAGACTCTGGAAATGAGAGAGTCACAAGTTCTTTTGCATGAGTCCAAGGAAAAGCATGTATCAATCTCAACAAGACCACAGGCTAAGAGTCCATAACAACCCTCAGCAGAGAGAATGGGATTCAGCATCAGGAAAACCACATTTACAAACTTCACAATTGTCCCAAAGTCCTAGCTCCCTCAGTGGATATTCTTTCTGATGAACCAAGAAACAAAATCAGACAGTATTACGAAACCCCCATGATGGAGAGTTAGCAGCAGGCTGTTGGCTGCATCCAATTGAAAGACTCTTTCAGGTTTGGACACCTTCCACACCTTTTAGGTTAGTTAAACATATTCTTTTGGTTCTGAGAAAAAAAAGCTTGTAAAATGTCTGTGAGCTCTTGGGACATCAAACATCTCTTAGAGGAGTGCAGTTCAATGGTTTACTTGTAAAGAATCAGTAAAAGAAGAAGAAACATATGGTTTAAATTCCATTGAAGAGTACAAAATATTTTTTTAGGTCTTTTTTTTTTTTTTCCTGAGGGTCTCAACACATCTTTGAGTGCTTATCCTAAAAATACTCAAAATACTCCTTGGTCACACTGACATGGAAAAGAGACTGTCGCACTGCACCACGCATCTTTGTGCTGGGCCTGGAACCCAGGGTCTGGGCTCTGGAGCCATCAAAGTTGCAGGAGGAAGGGAAGGGACAAGGACATCTGAGTAATTAGGAAGCAGACACCCTCTAGTCCAGGTGCAAGTTTCAAAAGCTTACACATTCCAAGTGGGTTACATCAAGGCCTGAAATGGGTCCTGAGAATTAAAAATAGAGGGCTGGGTAGGGAAAGCAGTTTGAAAATTGTAGAGCTTTTTCTTGCCCAAGGGCTTTCAAATTCCATTTGCTGACAAAGCAGACCTTGGGCACCCCTCACCCTGCTTCAGTCTAACTCCCACGTTTGGATATTAGATCCTGAAAGGGAGAGTGACTTTCTAAGCATGAGATGGGTAGAAAGAGATGGTACCTAATACAAGTCCTGGGCACCTTGATCAAGTTCAAAACATCACCTGCAGGATGCTTGACCTTGGGCACATTATGTTGCCTAATGAGAGTGAGGTTTCTCTACTGTTAAAGGGGGTGGTGATGATGACCCCATTGGGTTGTGAGGATGGAATTAATCTAAAATTTAGACTACATTAATCATTGTGTAACAGTCAATTTCTCCTTTCTTGGACATTAATTTGAGAAATATTCATTGAGCTCCTATTTTGTGACTTCCCTGCAGGTTCAGTGGTGAGTGAAGGCAGCCACATTTCTTCCCTCTTGCAGCTCAGAGCCCTGTGGGAGGGATGGACATTACTCAGATGACCACACACGAAAGTGTGGCATGCAGCTGTGACTGAGCTGCAGAGAAGAGGATCATGAGCCATCACAGCCCCAGATGGTGGAGGGGTGATCCACTCTGGGTGAAGAGGACCCTCCCTGGGGAAGTTAATGAAATTTAACCAGGAAAAGCAGGTTTGGAAAAGCATCCCATGCAGACGGAGCAGTGTCCATAGAGAATTCCTGCCTCCTTCCCTGTAGCCCTTCACCACCACACGCCTCTCATCAGAGTGATCCTTCAAGCGGGCAGAGACATCACCACCATCTGTGCTTGGGGAGGTTGGGGCTGGGGCCGGAGCTCACACCAGCAACCCACCACCCCACCACAAGGGTGAGCTGCACCATGGCCGACAGGCAGGGTCTCCTGGCTGGGGCAAGGACAGAGGGGCATCCTTGAGGAAAATTGGGGGGGGGGGGTAGAACCAGCCCCATGCATTTTCCTCCAACCTCCCAGGCCCAGGCTCTTCACTTTCTCAGAGTTGACACCCATTTCAGTGTTTTAGGACCAGCTGCCAACACTTCCTTCCTCCAACAAATATTCATGGGGCACCTATGGGTGTCAGGTTTTGGGAATACTCAGAGAGTGGATAGTAAATGAGTAAATAAGTCAGGGGCTGGGTATATGAAGAGGAAAGAGGATTCCAGAATAGAAGCTATGAGAATAAAATAATACAGAGTAATGAGACAAGGAGAGATGGGGAACTGGACCCACTTTGGCAGAGCAGTCAGGAAGCTTCTTTGGGGCTGACACCTTGCTGTGCCCTGAGTGATGAGCAGGGGCAGCCATATGGGGACCTGGGAGAGAGTTCCAGGCAGAGCCGGGACCACCACATTACATCAAGCTGGCTCCCCCTCCTACCTGCTGTCTTGGGACCTGAGGACTGCCCTCCTTAGTCTTGGATTTTTGGTGAAATATTTCAGGGTCTGTGTAACAGTGTTTTCCTTCTGGAACCAGATGATGACAAAGGGGTTCTTGTACAGAGAGAAGCCTCAGCCTTCCTGGGAGCAGAGGTTCTGGCCCCCCTGGGTGACTGGGGTCTGGAGTAACTGCAGGTGGGTCAGATAGCACAGGGGGTGGTAAATGTCCCCCTGCTTGCTCCCAGCATAGATTTGTAGTCTGCATCCTTTGCAGAAATGATCAGGATGATCATTCTTTAAAAATAATTCAAACCCACCAAACCAAAATGATTTACATAGTCCCTGTACTCTTTTGCCTAAAACATAGGAGAGAGAAAGAAAGGAACCCATCTACTTGCCTAGGAATAAATGACTGGAGTAGGAGGAGATGGAGGAATGTAGCTGGGCAGTGAGAGGGTGGGTAGGTGGGGAGTGTGAATCCAGGCTGTCTGGACAGGCCATGGCTGGGGGTTGGAAGGCAGCTACAGTTTAGCAGGTCCGGGACAGGAATGAAAGACCAGCCAAGACATGAATGTCATTGAGCAAAACAGTCACCAGAATCTGAGATCAGGGAGGAGGAGATGAAGCCCAGGGGCTCCTGGTGACCAGGGCAGCAGGAACAGTGGGGCTGTGGGTGCAGATCCCAGGGTTAGCACTCAGGGAGGAAGGAGGAGCAGGCAGAGTGAATGCAGACACGGAGGAACCATGGACAGTCCTGGGACCTAAGGGATGATGACAGCACCGCTGGTTACTGAGTGTCACCCAGGAGAAGCTGCAGGAGGCTCTGGGGGTCCCAGCTGCTTTCTCAGCAACTTGGCCCCCAGCTTTTGCCCCAACCCTCCCTGCTGCTCTGGGGACCACCACAGAACACTCTTCTCTGTCTCGGCTGTGAGCGCTTCTCCTTGGGAAGGGTTTCACATTTCCCTCTGGCTCCTCTTGCTGCTGCAGCTTCAGGCTGCTGCCTAGTCCATCCTAATCCTGGGTGTTGAGTCCACATCTCAGGCATTGTCCTCATTTCTGTCCCCTCCCTACTCCTCACCAGGAAATTTTATCAGGAATTTTGATGCTCATTTGGGCAATGTTCTTGTTTGTATGGAATAGAAACTGACCTTAGCAGATCATTTCAAGAAAAAGCATTGTTTGGACCATTTGTAGAATCTCAGGGAAGACTATGAAACAGCGTATGGACAATGGTAAGGCACCAGGGAGACCAAGCCCTGGGTGGGACAGCTGCCAAGATCACTCCTAGAGGCAGTTTTGTGCAAGTCCCATGATCACACTGCTCCAGCTGGAGGCCCCACTTGCTCTGCAGAGATGGCTGTGCCCCTGAACACTGACATCCACCACTGCTATGCCAGGAACCCAGCTGTGCTGGTGTTGGACAAGTCTGGAGAAAGATGACTCCTTGCCAAGTCAGTGAGAGAGTGAGTGCCAGTTTTAGAGCAGGAAGCAGATGCTACAAGGCTGGCTCAGTCCTAGCTCAGAAGACACAGAGTGGTGGCTCCTGGGCATCTGCTTCTGGCCCAGATGTTGGGCTGCTCCTGGAGGCTGAGCATGTCCGCTGCCTCAGGTCCAGCACCTTCTGCCTTTCACCAAGCATCCTCACCTGTGTTCCTGCTTTGAGATCTTACTGCATATTCTTCCCATTTTGTGTGAGAAGAAGCTGAGACTTAGACAGAGTGACTTCACTCATGTTACAAGGCAGTGCCACAGTCCTGAGGCCTCCTACCTCGAGCCCTGGCTTTGTTTGCCATAAATAGCTGCTCAAAGTTGTGAGGATGACAGACAGGTGGTTAGAAATAACCAAGCTCCTTTGCATCATAAAAGAGGTGTGAGATCACATTTTAAGATACACTTATGTGAATTAATAAGATTTTAGTGTAGAATAAAAAAGTCTCTAAATCTTGAGGCAAAGCTTGTGGGATTCACTTGGTATACAGGAGTATCTGAAAGGGAACCAAGATTTTTAAATTGGAAGAGAACATGACCCAGGCAGATCATACCCACTCTGAGGGTCTTGAGGACTCAAACATAACACACCCCAGTCCCCCTACCCCTGGCAGCACCCACCCCACATGCAAAGCCCCCTCCAACACCACCCTCCACATATGCATAGCTTATGGGAAAATGAGCATATTAAACTATTGGAACAGTCAATAAAACTCTACCAAGTTCTTACTTGGTGACAGGCCTTATGTTAATATTCAGATTAAAAAATGATTCAGTGAATTAACTGCACTCAAGTTAACTCTGGACTTGCATTCCAGCAGAAGAAACAAAAACATATACCAACAATTACCATACCTCAGGGATTGGCTCTAATATAAAATACACCTTAAATCACAAAGGAAGGAATATTTCAATTAGATCTAGTAGACCATCTAGTTGTTTTACAGGCAAAGAGGAAATGGGGAGGGGTGGGTGGGAGAGAAGGTGCTGACAGTGAAAAGGATCATGGAGCAAAGGCACAGAAGCACCGGATTTGGGAGTTTAGAGTTCGATGAACCACAATCACAGGAGTTTTGAGGGTCGTGGCAAACAATTAGATATGAAAAATATGGAGGACAACTTCTGACAGGCGGTACATGAAATGTGGGTAGTAAATTTAAGTGGATGGTGCCCAGTTAAGGGAAGAGCTGGTGATGAGTGGGAGTCAGGGCAGCAGTAGAGGGGGTGAGAAGCAGTAAATGGATCTGAGGGATGTGTGTCTATTTGAATGGGTGAACTAGATGATGAAGGGTGAGCCAGCAGGAGCAGAGATGATGCCCAGTTTGGGGCCTGGATCTCTGGGTGGTGGGGGTGCCACATACTGAGTTGGGGTATAAAGGGGAGCACCAGAGTAAGGGAGCTGTGATGGGTTTGGTTATGAACACAATGAGTCTGAGATAGCTTGAGGGAAAATAAATGTATTGTTCAATTTGTATCATGTTGGCTCATAGTAAGTGCTCAATAAATGCTTGTCAAATGGATGAATTAGCCTGAAGGTAGGGACTGTTGCTAATGAATCACTATGGGATTGGAGGAGAGAATGCAGGAGAGAGAAAAAAGGGTTTTCTCCTGCCATCACCACTTGGACAATGGTGCCCTTTCACACTAGCAGCTCACAGAGTTCATGCCCCCATGTCCCAAAGGCCCCATTGAGGGGACCTTGGCTGGAGTCATGGCTCATCTCTGAATGCTAAGCATTGATGTTTCTCTGTAGAGACAAGTTCTTGGGACCTCCTTCAATTTCTCCTTCCCATATTTCATTTCTATTTGGGCTTTCCTTTTTGGTGCTGCTCCTACTGGTGCTTTCCAAAATTTCCACGGAGTCACACCAATGGGACAAAAGAGAGATCTCATGTAGGATTTCCAGAGCAGAGCTCAATGGGGGAAAGCAATAAATTCCTTTGAATTTTTCCTTTTACCAAAAACCGTCATATGAATATATTGTATTCTGCTCCCTAAGACCTGTTTCTCTTGATGTAACAGCTCAAGGCTTTACATATTTTTACCACTGAGGAAATGTGTATTCTGTAATATCATATACTGCACCATTGCTCCAACCCACCACCATGTTGAGAAGAGCCCTAAAGCATTTCTCCTCCAGCTCTCCTTCTCCCCTTGTGGACCACTATAAATAATAGGATCTCACCAGTTTCCTGATCCAGGATGGCTCATATCCATGATGGCCTGGGTGGATTTACCTGGAGGTGATTGAACTTATCCAAGGCCATGCTTGTCTATTGACCAAAGAGACAGAATCAGACACTACAAATGTCATAACTTAAAGGAATCTTAGTGGTTTCCTGATCTAAGGAATGGAAAATGCTGCCACATTTGCTAACTCTGGTCTTCTCTGTTCAAAGCAATTGGAATTCTATCATTCTTATGGCCCTTTTCCTGTATGTCTTAGAGACTTCTGGAAGCTATGGCTAGGTGCATGGGATTGGTGTGGGAGTTGAAATTCACCTGTCATCCTACAGACGGTCAAACCCTGTCAATTTTACAGATGAGGATTTTGAGGCCCAGGGAGGCTGAGATTTTCAAGAGCTCCTTGGAGCAGGGCCTGACTTCATGCTGCTCTCCTGATGTGTGGTTGAATCCACTCTGCACTGGCAACACAAGGGAGGGGGCATTCCATCCCAAGAGATCCATCAGGGATCAGTCATCCCTTCCTGTTGATCCCCCCTCCACATTTTAAGGGGTTTTAATACTTTCTTTTGTTTTAAATTCAAAAGTAAGCAATTGAGATCTCCCTCTGAAGCTCTCAGGACATGAAATCACCATAAATCACAGTGACCTAAAGAACAGAGCTAATATTATTGTGCTTATAAAGAGAAGGGAGATGCAATTCCATGGTACCTTATAACAATAGATAATGTCCATCAAGACTATTTTCTTGTCATCATAGATAAATCCTAGATAGTCATTCTAGGTGAGATCCTCCTGGGAGATGTTAGCTCATGGGAGAACATCAGCTTCAGAGAAAGTTTTATCTGCTTACACATCTCTGCATCACCATTTACAAGCTGGCAGACCTTGGGCAAGAGACTTAACCTCTCTGAACTCAGATTGCATCATCTTTAAAATGGTAATAATATCTCTCCCAGAGATCAGTTATGATTATTAAATAAAATAATATTTAAAGTGTCTGACCCATAGGCAGCATTTGAGTAAACACTGTTTACGGCTATCTCATTCCTTTTTCAGGAGAAACTGATTCCTAGGACATGTAGACTTGGGACTAGAACATGTATACATTCTAAATAATTTAGCTGGGTGTAATTGGGCACTCATAAACTACAGTAAAAGAGACCAGTGATGCTGGTACATGGGAAAATGAACTTACTTTTCTTTTATGGAATTGAAACAGGTCAGCAAGGGAAAAATGACAGGAAACAAATGTGCCAAGAAAGTGGGAAATGGAGCAGGTCACCTTGGAATAAATGAGGATGTGGCACTGCCAGGGAGAGGCTTGGCAGTGACAAGGGCCACCAGCTGCTGATGTTCCCTGTGGGGAGGGCTGCATCCAGCAGTTCTATGCAGAATCCAGCACCTTCCAGGCTGTGCCGAGGTGAGGAGCACATGGAGAGAGCAGCTTTAGGGTCTCCTGGACACCTGCAATGAGGGGACAAAACAAGGGGACAGGAAAGCAGCCTTGGTGAACAGGGAGAGAAGATTCTGCTGGAGTCCAGGTAGCTGAAAGCCAAGCCAAGGACTGGCAGCAAATTCAGGCTAATTCTCCAGGTCAGAGAACCATCTTCCAAGGTGTTGGGGCTCATCAGAGAAACAAGTGAGAGCCCTAGAAATAGGAATCCCCATTGGGAAACTTGGTGTTTCCTGCTGCCCATACTTTCTTCCCTGGACTTTTAAGAAGTTCCCAGTGAAAATGGTGGTCAAGTCTGTGATACCAACGAAATAAAAGGAAAAGGTGTTCTGTCAAAAATTACATGTGTGTCCCATGCATGGTGGGAGGTGAGCAATCAGGGCTTGCTCTGAGAGGCCATGAAAGACCCCAAGGAAAAGAAAGGCTCCAGGAGCAGAGGGGTTAACTCCTGGTGAGTTCTCCAGCAGCAGCACCTTCCAGAGCACAACTCCTGGACCCCATAGGCATATGGAGTTTGGGTGTTAAAGAGGAGACCATTACCTTACACTTTCTTCCCCTCTTTTGCTTCTCATGCCCCATCTGGCTATGGATTGTCATTCATTTTACAAGAATTTTTTTTTTTTTTTATTTATGAAATGATAGTTGGTATTACTAGTTGGCCATTTGGGGAAAAAGTAGGTTCCTTACCTCACACCTCACACCTTGAATATATTCCAGATGAATTAGAATAACTGTTGATAAAAACATATGAATTAGAAGAAAATAGGTACAGAACAGAATAGAGGCTGTCATCTGAACAGAAACCACACATGAGGAGGCTGCCAAAATGTAAATTTTCTGTAGAATAAGATACACTGTAATGAAGTTTAGGACAAAGAACAAACCAAGAGAGGAAAGATGGAACATAAAAGAAAGAAAGAGTATTATAACCATTATCTACAAAGAGATAATATTCATTTAACAATAGGTAAGAAAGAATCTGTTTTATCTGGATAGAAAAACAATGAACAAAGAACATGTTTAAGTAGCAAAAGGAGATGAGAAACTAAATTTAACCTCATTTACAATCACATGAAAATAGTGACCTGCTATGGCCAGGTCAGTAAAGATGACCCAGGTTGTTAGTCCCTGTGAGGGAGGACACATGTCAACCCCAAACCATGGGAGGCCATCGAGCAGAGTGGTTCTGGGCATCCACTCAAGCCAGTCCCCCTGGGTGTGAACCCAGCTCTGCAGGTGCTGGTGTCACTGACTTCTCTTTGCCTCAGTTCATCATGCTAAACAGGGCTATGCATTCCTCAGAAGGCTCAGGGCCTGGTATGTAGAGAGTGCTACATAAGCATTAACTGGTGTTATAATAATCACTGTTGTTGCTTTTATTTTATCAATCCATGTGATGGTTTGAAACTGTCTGTAACCCAGATAACCATGTTCTTAAATTTAATCCACTCCTTTGAGTGTGGACCCATTATAAGTAGGATCTTGAGATGTGACCTGCCTCATTCAGGGTGGGTCTTAATCTTCTTACTGGAGTCCTTTATAAGAGAATGAAATTCAGACACACAAAGAGGAAGGCACAGGATCTGAGAGAGAGAGAAACAGTAACAGAGAGGAAGCCCAGAAAACCAGAAGCTGCAAGAAATGAAACTCAGAAGAGAAGGAAGAGACCAGCAGATGCCCCCACGTGCCTGGCCATGTGACAGCGGAGCCCAGGATCTCTGATTTGGACATTTTCATGATTTCAGAAATCTTAGCTTGTAAACTAAAAAATTCCCATTGTTAAAAGCCAGCTAATTTCTGGTATATTCCATTTGGCTTTAGTAAACTAAAACATTTTACTGATGAGATAATACATTGATATTAATGCTCTAAAGAAAAATCTGACAATGTGTATAAAAGTTAAAATAGGCAAGCACTTCAACTTTTTAATTTTATTTTGATTATTTTATCCAAAATTATTAACTAGAGTGTGCAAAGATATCCTTCACTGTGTTCTCATAGTTGCAAAACAATGTAAATATTCAGCATTAAATGAATCTGTTCCTGAATTGAGCAGTCAAACTAGTTTTATGAACTATTATGTATTGATCAAAATAAAGAATCCAAGTATTATATATACCCATACATGCATGTGTATCTCTACCTAGATATGCATTTACATCTATTTCTAAGCCTTCTAAACCTGGAACAAAACACAGAAAATATGTGCAGATGTTAATCTCTACTAATTTTGTGCTATGGTGGTGATTTTTATTTTTGTATTTCTCATTGATTTCATGCATTTTCAAAGTGATTACATTCAAACTAAAAATAGCTTTATGTTTTCCTAATTATAAGTAAAATAAACACCCTGAAATCTCAAACAATTGAAATCTTCAGTACAGTGGCTCTCACCTGCAATTGTAGTACATATTTTAACGGGATTTTGTTTATGTCTCCAGTTTGCTCTCATTGTACATATAATGTAGATATACGTATAAACACAAACCCACACACAAACTTACAGAATAAGGCAAGGATGAACAATCTGCAGCTTTTTTAAAAAAAATGTAGTTTCTAACTTTTCAAAATAGCATGAACATGAACATCATTACCTTTTGTTTTTTTAATTCAATTTTATTGAGATGTAGTCACATACCCATACAATCATCCAAAGACATCACCCCCTTTTAATAAATACACATCTAATTCACTGTTTTAGCAAGAAAATTAGTATTGCATCATAGGGATATTTGCTGCCATATTTATATGTATTTGTCCAAGCTTCTAGGAACTCGGAAGTAGAATTAGTATGTTGAAAGAGACCCCTTTTGGCTATTGTAAATATGCTGCTATGAACATTGGTGTACAATTATCTGTTTAAAACCCTGCTATCAATTCTCCTGGGTATATATTGGGAAGTGGGATTGCCAGGTCATATGGTAGTTCTGTGTTTAACTGTTTGAGGAACCAGCAAACTGATTTCCTCAGTGGCTGCATCATTGTCCAATGTCACCAACAATGTATATGAATTCCAGTTTCTCCACATCCTCACCAACACTTGTCATTTGAGTGAAATAAGTCAGACACAAAAACACAAATATTTCATGATCTTGCATATATCAGATACATAGAACAAACTCCTAAGGGCAGATGGCAGATTACAGATTAGCAAGGCCCAGGGGCTGTGAGGGGCATGGAAAGCTATTGCTTATGGGGTGCATAGTTTCTGTGTGAGGTGATGGAAAAGTTTGGGTAATGAACGTGGTGATGATTCACAATACTGTGATTGTAATTAATTCAGCAGAGCTGTATTCTTGGAAACGGTTAAAATCAGAAGTTTGGGGTTGTATATACATTACTGCAATAAAAAATTTAGAAAGGAGACATTTTAAGGATCTTGAGTATTTCAGATTCCTTTCTAGAAAGATTATGCTTATATATGTACCTAGTAGCAGAATTGAAGTAACTATCTCAATGCACATTCATTTAATTTGTTAATATGGTTACTGAAAACACTGTATCTTTGGTCCTAGTTGATGTTTAGAGGGAAATTTCAGTCCAAAGACTGACAAGAAGGAACAGTGGAAAACTCTTCTAAAAGTAAAAGTACTTATTAATTTAAATGGTGAACACTTCAAGCCTTTATATGTGTAAACAATTCATTTTCAAATGCCAAGAACAAAAAGCAATGATCCTAAAAATTGTGGCTTGACTGTGTATGAGAAACAGATTTTGTGTGTGCTATCCAATTCTAGTGCAGAGTAATATTTTATCTATAATGTCTTTAATTGTGGCATAATTGCCAGTTGGAAGTGAGCTACAAGATATTAAATTAGAATAAATTTTTGGCACAAATTTTTTTCATTATGCATGCTAGAGTGCACACCCTAAGCATTTATTTCTGACTACATTCTTACTTTGTAAAATATCTCTTATCTTCCCATGTACTCACACCTGCAATGATTTTGCAATCTCAAGAAGACACAATGTTTGTGTTTTCTGCTTTTACAAAAAAATGCATTGAGATTGTCAAACTTGTGCATGCTAAAGAGATATATAGGTAAATTGTATGTAGAAATGTGTGTGTGTGTGTGTGTGTGTGTGTGTGTGTGCATGTGTACCCTTGGTGTAGAGGGACAGGGAAGGATAAGGCCAAGAAAGTAATTTGGGGTGCCCACCCAAACACTCTGGAACTGCATCCCATAGTGAGACCTCAGATTTGCAGTGCAGCCATCAAGCCCCATGCTCCCTCTGACTGATGCTTTACAGCATCCCTGTGGGAGGGGCAGACAAGTGAAGCTCTTGCAAAGTAAGAGTTTGGGATAGTTGGAGTGCCAGTTTGAATGTATTGTGTCCCCCAAATGCCATTATCATTGTGGTCTTGTGTGGGGCAGACGTTTTTGGTGCTGGTTGGATTTGCTTAGAGTGTGCCCCACCCAGCTGTCCGTGATCATTTCCATGAGATGTTCCCATGTAGGCGTGGCCCCACCCATTCGGGGTGGGCCTTGATTGGTGGAGCTATATAAATGAGCTGACTCAAAGAGGAAAGAGAGTGCAGCTGGGAGTGATGTTTTGAAGAGGAGCAAGCTTGCTAGAGAGGAACGTCCTGGGAGAAAGCCGTTTTGAGGCCAGAGCTTTGGAGCAGATGCCAGCTGCCTTCCTAGCTAACAGAGGTTTTCCGGAGGCCATTGGCCATCCTCCGGTGAGGGTACCCGATTGCTGAGGTGTTACCTTGGACATTTTGTGGCCTTAAGACTGTAATTGTGTAGTGAAATAAACCCCCATTTTATAAAAGCCTATCCATCTCTGGTGTTTTGCATTCTGCAGCATTAGCAGACTAGGACAGATTTTGGTACCGAGAGAAGTGGGGTGCTTTTGCTGCTGAGTTTGCAAATACCAAACATGTTGGAATGGCTTTTTAAATGGATAATGGGGAGTTTCTGGAAGAGTTGTGAGGAGCTTGATAGAAAAGGCCAAAACTGCTTTAAAGAGACTGTGGAAATATGGACTCTAAAGATACTTCTGATGAGGCCTTGAACAGAGATGATGAATGTGTTGTTGCAAACTGGAAGAAAGGCGATCCTTGTTTTAAAGTGGCACAGAATTTGGCAAAATTGAGTCCTGGTGTCAGATGGAAGGAAGAATTTAAAAGTGACAACCTGGAATACTTAGCTGAGGAGATCTCCAGACTACCTGTGGAGGATGTATCCTGGCTTCTCCTTGCAGCTTATAGTAAAATGCGAGCAGAAAGAGATAAACTTAGAACTGAACTCTTGGGTTCAAAGAAACCAGAAGCTGATGGCTTGGAAAATTATGAGCTTCCAGGGGGTGGAATCCCAGAAGCTACAGCCCAACGTGAGGATGTAACCAAACATGGAACCCAGCCACCATTTCAGTACAAGCCAAGATTGGAGATGGAATTATCCAGAAAGGATTTGTGGAAACTCCTGTTGTCTGATGGCTTTGACCCCTGCATGCTTCATGGGAAGCCAACAGAATTTTTGCAAGATCTTTACAGACAGAGCCACTGCCAGTTGGGACTGGAGGAGAGAGACAAGGAACAAACTGAAGGAAAAGTTTCTTCAAAGACAGAGCCATGGAGGTTGAGGTCTGGAGTCAAGAGGTCTCAGGCTGGGAGAGCGGAGCAGCCCACACACATGGAAAGGGTGAGTTTGCTCCAGAGGTCAAGGGTGGGCTTTCTGCCTCGATGCTCTGGAAGAGTTTTGCCACCTCAGGTCCCAAAGAGGGTGGAGCACATTTCCAGGGAATTGGGGAGAGCCTGGCTGCCACCACACTGTTCTGAAGGGGTTGAGCGTGTGCCCCGGAGATGGAAGGGAATCCGGGAGCTGCCCCGATGTTTGAGGAGGGTGGGGCCGAGAAGGTGGTCTCCCCAATGTGTGGAAATGTTGGAGCACTCACCCAAGTATTTGGAGAGGAAAGGGCTGCCGAGAAGGCCCTTAGGAAGGGTTAGACTCCCGCTCTCTCAAGCCCCAAGGATGCAACATTGTTCTGTAAATGACTCTCAGACTTTGAAATCTAATGGAGTTTGTCCTGCAGGTTTTAAGAACTGTTTTGCTCCTGTTAACGCTGTTTTCCTTACTGTTTCTCCTTATGGCAATGGAAATGTTTATCCTATGAATGTCTCTCCTTTGTCTCCTTTGTATATTGGGAGCACATAACCTTTTTGCTCCTGTTAATACTGTTTTCCTTACTGTTTCTCCTTATGGCAATGGAAATGTTTATCCTATGAATGTTCTTCCTTTGTATATTGGAAGCACATAACTTGTTCTAAGTTTACAGATCCACAGCTAAAGAAAGATTGTGCCTTGGGACTGACCATGCCTAAATTGATTTTGATGGGGTTTTGTACTTAACTTTTGTTACTGAAATGATTTAAGTTTTTGTGATACTGTGATGAAATGAATGTATTTTGTGTATTTGGAAAGATAATGTCATTTTGGGTGCCAGGGGGTGGAATGTGCCAGTTTGAATGTATTGTGTCCCCCAAATGCCATTATCTTTGTGGTCTTGTGTGGGGCAGACGTTTTTGGTGCTGGTTGGATTTGCTTGGAGTGTGCCCCACCCAGCTGTCGGTGATCATTTTGATGAGATGTTCCCATGTAGGCGTGGCCCCACCCATTCGGGGTGGGCCTTGATCGGTGGAGCTATATAAATGAGCTGACTCAAAGAGGAAAGAGAGTGCAGCTGGGAGTGATGTTTTGAAGAGGAGCAAGCTTGCTAGAGAGGAACGTCCTGGGAGAAAGCCGTTTTGAGGCCAGAGCTTTGGAGCAGATGCCAGCTGCCTTCCTAGCTAACAGAGGTTTTCCGGAGGCCATTGGCCATCCTCCGGTGAGGGTACCCGATTGCTGAGGTGTTACCTTGGACGTTTTGTGGCCTTAAGACTGTAATTGTGTAGTGAAATAAACCCCTGTTTTATAAAAGCCTATCCATCTCTGGTGTTTTGCATTCTGCAGCATTAGCAGACTAGGACAGTTGGGGTCTGTGCAAAATGTTCTGAGCTGGACATTTGAGGGGCCCTGATGGCCCCATATCCTGATTTCCAATCCTTGTTCCTTCACTTCCAAGATGCTGCCTCACACCTGGGCAGGTCCAACCCCTCTTTCTCCAGTGACCCAAAGCACCTGAGGCACTAAGTAACTTTGGCAAGTAGGAGCCAGGAGAGGCAGGTCTCTCCCCACCCTTCTCAGGCACATGGTTCCTGCTGACACATTCCCTGCCTCCTGCCCTGGTGCCTTCTTTTGATTTGTGCCCCTGGATTCCTGCTGTATCACACATGGCACTGTGGAAACAAAGCCCTTCTTGTCATAAGTCCCCCTGCATCTTTCACCTAAGAGGCATCCAGAGCTCAAAGACACTCTCTGTGGGCATTCTGGACAGAAAGGGCTCTGTTCTCCAAGGGTGAGCTCTCAGGATCTGGTTTTCTTGGTCTCCCTGCAGCAAGCTTCTGACCAGGCTGGCTGTTGATCAAGAAGATCTGTGTCTGGAAGGAATTACCCAAAGGCCCAGAACCACACATGAACCACAGAGAGACCCTGAATATAATTGGCTCCATGGAGACAATTTGAGTGGTTGATGTCAACAAAGGAACTGTCCCATGGTCTGGCTCAGTTGATTACTATCTGTTTGGGTTCCTTCCAGCCTCCCCCCTGGGCAAAAGAGTTTCTAGCTTTCCTGTCTCTGCAGCTAGCTGGGCAGCATAAAAAAGAAGCCCTTCCCACCAAGCACAAGGGTTCCCTCCTTCTTAGTGTGCCCTGAAACCCTGATTTCTTCTTTAGTTGGGGGAACACCACTGTATTCAAGAATTTAATGGAAGATGATGTGGGCACACTTGTTTTGTTTCCAGGAGTTATATCAAGGAATGTCTCATGACATCTCAGAGGAGATGGTCACTTTGCATTATTTGGAGACCCTGAAACTGGTATGATCACTCCCTGTGCTGATGTCCACCAGCCTCTGGCCCCATCCCCTGTGGGCTCCTGTCCTCCTCCCCCTCCCAGGCTGCTCCTCTGCTGCCTCAGTTTGGCTCAAGTATTCCTTGACCCTGTCCAGTGTCACTCCATGGCCCAGTCAAGGATCAAATGGCAGCAAGTTCTTTCTAAAGCATTGATGTTGACTGAGATTCTGTTTAGGACCACCTGCACTGAGCAGTGGATGTCTCTTTTCCCTCACCAGTATATGCAACTTAAGGATTTTTAAAATAGTATGTGTGAGATCCCACCCAGGGGAACAGAAGATGGTGGCAAAGAGAGGAGTGGAAGCTATTTTGTCCCCCTGGAACAACTAATAAACACCCAGGAGCAACTAGTAAATAATCTGGAATAGCTACTGTGGGACAAATGCAATTGTCCACAAATCACACATCAGCCTGTATGGGGAGGAATTCCCAAGATCACAGCATAAAATTTGTAAGTAAAAACTGAACCAGAGCTGGGAGCACCTTCCCCCATGGTAGCCCAAACTGCCAAGCCTCATGGTGCTGGATTGCTGCACTCTCCCAGCAAGTGAATATAGCTCAGCTGAGCTCCAACTGGGGTTTTAATTAACAAGCATGGTCTGCTCAATACAAGCTATGGATCCCCAAAAGGCAGACAGAGGCTATTGTTAACAAGTGACCTTGGAGAGATGAAGGACCTCTCTGGGAGGGAGGGGTAGCCCAGAGGACTGGGTGCTGTCTCTGGCCAGTGTGTGAAATTGAGGGTGGCCACAGACTAGCCCTGAAGGGGGATGCATCTTCCCTAAGGGTAAAGAGGTAGGACACAGCTTCCACTTCAGAATCAGACCCCAAGCCTTCTGTGCCTGGCTTATTTCACTCAACATAATGACTTCAAAGTTCATCTATGTTGTCACATGTATCAGAACTCCATTTATTTTTATTGCTGAATAATATTCCACTGTATGTATATACCACATTTGTGTATCTGTTCATCAGCTGACGGATGCTTGAGTTGCTTCCACCTTTTGGCAATTGTGAATAATGATCCTATGAAAACTGGTGGGAAGATATCTGTTCAAACGTCTGTTGTTAATTCTTTTGGGTATATACCAAGAAGTGGGATTGCTGGGTCATATGGTGGTTCTACATTTAATATCCTGAGGAACTGTCAAACTTTCTTCCACAGCAGCTGAACAATTTTACATTTCCACCAACAATAAGTGTTCCTATTTCTCCACATCTATTGTGCTGGTTTGAAAGTATTATGTCCCCCAGAAAAGCCATGATCTTTAATGCAGTCCTGTGGGGACATATTTATTTCTTATGATTAGGGTGGAACTTTTTGATTGAGTGTTTCCATAGACATATGACTCACACAACTGTGGGGATGCTGAGTCAAATTCTATAGGGCAGGATGCATGACTCCAAATTCCATAGGGCAGACAGCAAGCTGGCAACTCCAATGAAGGTCTTTGATGAACTCCCCAGGAAAGGTTGGCCAGCTGAAGAAGAAGTGAGTGTTCTCTTGCTTCTCTCTTAAAAGTCTTCAATTGATTGATTAAATCCAGCTGATCAAATGATCTAATTGCAGAAGGCATTCCTTTCTTGATGTAATCAGCCACAGATGTAATCAATTGATGGAAGATTTAATAAACCAGCCTTCTGGTTTATTAACCAGTGAAAAATGTCCTTGCAGTAATGATTAGGCCAGTGCTTGCTTGACCAGAAACCTGAGCACCATCAACTGGCCAAGTTGACAAATAAACCAAACCATCACAATTCACACCTTGCTAACTTGGCAGCTATACACATCATCTTAAATGATACTTGATCTCTAAATGGAACACAATAACAGACTTATGCTTCACTTAACAATACTCAGTTGTCCTGCATACAACCAGAAATGGACTAAATCTCTCCAGAATAGGGTGTAAGTCCTTGGGTAACATTTACTCTTAAACTTGATATTCTATAACTTAAATACTATGTAGTGAACAATACAACTTATGTCATTTGATAAGTGGATAAGATAGAGAAGAGAACAAAGATATTTGTTCTAGGTACAAATACAAACATACTCATAACAAAACAAGGAGGAAACATCCATGCTATCATAGTCTCATTTCTGTAACTGGTCATGTGGTCATAGTTCACATTCATCACTATCTTCTTCAACTATCCATTCCATGTTCCCTTTACCCTTGGTGAGTTCAGCTGGCTGTGGTTCCCTGCCTGGTGGGGTGACCCAAACTGTCATTCCTGAAGTTCCTGGGCACTTGGTAGCCCTGCCTGAATTGGGTTGTTGCAGTTTTCTGTTGACTTTAATACCAGGACATGTTAGTACTGAGAGATGCCCTAGAGGATCTCCTGTATTCCAGGAAAATTCTTCTTTGCCTCCATTGTGTTGTTGCAGTGCTATTTCCCCTTTATAGTTATATCAATCACCCCAGCCAATTCAGTAATCCCCTTTCTTGCCTGTTGATTCAGAGACATGAGAAGCCCTGGTGGCAGCCTTAACTTCCATTTCAATGGAATTATTGTTGGTCTCTTGGTGGGAACACTCCTCCTTTTGAAACTAAGACTTGTACACCAGTAGAGCTTAAGGTTGCAAGGACAGGAAGCAAAAATTTCCTAGTTGATCACTAGGAGTGATAGTTAGTGGTATCATTCCTATTTCCATCCCTTGTACACTGATTCAGAGCATACACAACCTCCTGAAGAACACTGCCCCAGTCCTGCAAGATACTGACACCTAGTTGGCACTGTAACTGAGTCTTCAAAAGGCCATTCCACTCTTCTATCAACCCAGCTACCTTTGGATGATGGGAACATGGTAAGTCCAGAGAATTCCATAAGCATGTGCCCATTACCCCACATCATTTGCTGTGAAGTGGGTTCCTTGATCAGAAGCAATGCTATGTAGGATGCCATGACAGTGGATCAGGCATTCTAGTCCACAGATGGTAGCTTTGGAAACAATCAAAAGACTAAGAAATCTGCCCCCACAAGATTGCATTAAAGAACATAGTTTTCCTGGAGGACATAATGTATTCAAACCAGCATTCCTCTTCAGCACTTGTAATTTTCCATTTTTTCAATTGTAGCCATTCTTGTGGGTGTGAAATTGTACCTCATTGTGGTTTTAATTTGCATTACCCTAATAGCTAATGATGTTGAGCATCTTTTCATGGCCATTTACATGTCCTCTTTGGAGAAATGTCTATTTCAGTATTTCTCCCATTTTAAATTGGGTTTTTGTTTTTTTGTTGTTGAGTTGAAGGATTTTTATATATTGTGGTACTTAAAATTTGAAGTGAGCTTCTTGTAAATAGCACATAGTTGGGTATTTTCTTAACTACTCTGCTAAGCTTTATCTTTTAGTTACTTTATTTAAAGCATTTATATTATGGCAATTGATATATTAGAGCTTAAATCTTTCATTTCATTATTTGTTTTGTTTGTGTTCTCTGGTTATTTTACTCTGTTCCTCTTTTCTTGCCTTTCTGTGCATTACTTGAACACATTTTAGGATCCCAACAAGTTTTTCTTATACTGATTCTCAGAGTATCTCTTTGAATAAATTATTTAGTGGTTACTTTTGGTATGACAATATACACATATGATTTGTCTCACTCTACTGTTATCAATATGTTACCACTTCAAGTTAAATGCGACTACCTTACCAACATTTACTTCCCCACTTTGAGATATTTTCTTGAGTATCATATGATGTTACAATTTTTTCCAAAAATCAAAGTGAGGTATATAGTTCATGAGGGGAAGTATGGTTTATTGTATGTAATTATATATCTACTCTTTCTTTATTTTCTGATTCTATAATGTTCCATTTTTTCAATCATTTCCCTTGTGTTTGAAGAATTTCCTATAAGGATTTAAGGAAATCCATTAAGAATTTCTTTTAAGGTCGGGTCTGTTACTGATGAAATCTTTTAGTTTTCCTTAGTTTGAGAATGCCCACTCCCTTTATTACTGAAGGGTAGATTTGTTGTTGTAGAATTAGGTGTTGCCAGTTCTTTTCTTTCAGCCCTTGTAAAATGTTGTGCCACTTCCTTCAGCCCCCTCTGGTTTCCAATGAGAAATCTA
The DNA here is from genome assembly GCF_015220235.1 of Choloepus didactylus. NCBI lineage: Eukaryota > Metazoa > Chordata > Mammalia > Pilosa > Megalonychidae > Choloepus > Choloepus didactylus. Next base: position 1,386,952 of record NC_051315.1, read on the forward strand.
CTGTCATTTAAATTGGTGTTTCCCTGTGGACAATGTGTTGTTTCCCTCTGGCTGTTTTCAAGAGCTTTTCTTTGCTTTTAGTTTTCATAGGTTTAATTATGATATGTTTGGATATAGACTTCTTTGTATTTATTCTGTATGAGGTTTGCTTTGTTTCTTGAATCTGTAGGTTTGCCTGTTGGCAAATTTGGGAAGTTATTAGTCATTAATTCTTTGTATATTCATCCAGCCTCACACTCTTTTTTTTCTCTCCTTTGGGGCTCTGATGATACTAATGCTGTATCTTTTGTTTTTGTACCACAAGTCCCTGAAGATCTGTACAGTTATTTTCAGTTTATTTTCTTTCTATTGTTCAAATTGAGAAATTTTATTGATCTCTCCTCAATTTTACTCATTATGTCTCCTTCCATCTCCAATCCACTGTTGAGTCTACCCAGGAAGGTTTTCTATTTCTGTTATTCTACAATTTCCTTTTGGTTCTTTTACATATCCTCTATTTCTTTGCTGAGATTTTCTATTTTTTATATGTTCCCAGAGAATTTGTAATTTTTTGTTTAAGCATTTTTATGATGGCTGCTTTAAGTCCTTATCAAATGCTGTTGTTAGTTGATTGTCTTTTCTCATTCTAGTTGTTTATCTTGCTTTTGATGTGCTGGATGATTTTTTATTTATTCTTGCCATTTTGTCTATTATATTGGGGTCTCTGAGTCTCACATAAACTTTTTAACTTTAGAAACAGTCACCCTGATTATGTTTATCACACAGGTCTTTGTAAGCTGAAGCTCCAATGATGATTTAATTTTCAGAGCCTTTCAGGGCTATTGTGGTCTGCTTGGTTTATCTGATATGGCCAGGTTTCCCCTTGGTCCCAGCTAATGCTGCCTGAGGGGGCCTTAGGTGGGGTAAGGGAGACTTTGATCCCTGGAGACAGAGTCTTTCCATGATGGGCACATGTTGGATCCCCTTTGAATAATTACTAGCTACCAAGCATCTCTTGGTTTAGGGAGGGAATCTCAGGCCCACTGTGGAGGGATGTTCTTCTCCTGATGCTCATTGTCAGGGGAGCTTCTTATTGGTCATCCTTGCCTGTGCTCCTGGCTGGTTTGGTGATGCTGGTGCTCCTCCCATTTGATGTGGGGGAGGAATGAGGCTGCCTACATGACCTATTGTTGGATTTGGGGTTGTGAGGTGCCCTGCCATTATGTTCACCCTAGAGTCCTGGGAAAACTAACATTCCACCTTTCCCTTTACCACCACCTTTCAGAGCACTTCTTTGATTGCCTTTTGCTTTACTGTGCTTGCCTGGTAAAGGGCAGGAAGAAAAAAATCTACACCATCATTTGGACTGGAGGTCTCTATAGCCTTTTTGATGATTAGAGTTTTCATTATCCACACTTAACTTTCAAATAATTATTTTAAAAAAACTATTAGATATTATTTCTGTTAGCATATACAGCCTCTCATCTGTAGCATCTCCTCCTTTGAGTTCAGGAAACCCCCTCCCATCATAGAAAACTTAGCAAATGTTGAGTTAGTCACAATAATAGCTGGCACTTCTTAAGATGATGTGCTAAATTCTCTATGTGATTTCTCTCATGTAATCTTCATGATGATCCAATGACATTACATTTCTACTATTTCCATTTGATGAATGAAAAAACTGAGCCTTGGAGGTCATGTAATCTGTGACACACTAAACAGTTATGAGTCAGCATTAAAACCAGGTCCATTTAACTTCTAAATAAAAATACTTCATCTGTTATACAATGCTGTCTGTGTAAATAGTAAGTGAATACATGGCCTGACCTCAATACCATGTCTCCATGACCTATAGAGCTTTATTTATAAAGTCCTTGGAAAAATTTTTAGGTTTTTCATTGCATTTATCATCTGTCCCCACCATCCAGTTGAAATTGCTTTACTAATGATTGCTGGTCACTTCTTAAACTTCAGTACCCCAAGGGGAGTCTGTGACAATCATTTTTACTGGTTCTCTCTGAAAAACTGATGATGAGTGCTCCTTTCTCATGAAACAGCATCATTTAGCTCTGGCCTTGTCATTCTAAGTCATTTTCTTTGTCTCCTCCCCTCACCCATACCTTCCACTTTTTGGGTGTTTCTTCAATGTAAGGATTTGGACATTGACTTTGCTCTCTCTACACCATCTCACACATATCTCATTCTTTCCCAGAGAATAGGATGCCTTGAGAGCCCTGAATTCAACTGCAAAATTTCAGTCCCATGTTTCAAGCATTTATACATTACATTCTCCAGTTATCCTTTGCAGTTTAAATGCTCACTGTCAGGATCATCATCTTCTCCCAAATCCAGCTGTCCATCATGGCTCTAGATTTCCTAGCTCTTAGAGATCAGTTTATTTCAACAAATAATTTGTTAACTACCTATCCCTAAAGAATCCTTCAAGCAGCTAACAATACAATAATGAAGACAGCTAACAATAAGGAAGAATATCCATCTGTGTATACATAAAAAACAAAATTACATAGATCATATGATTGTTCAGTTATAGAATATGCAAGATATAAAAATGGCCATTTATTATAAGTAATCATATTTATCTTTAGGATTATAAGATGGAGGTGACTTTCAAAAGACATTTATAGATTAGGTAATGACTGAAAGGGTTTTGGAAGGAACTGTGTGTGCCAAGAAACAGAAATAACATATGGCATGGTGATGACAGAAATCTCTCCAGGGCCCAATTCCTTTCCTCACTTTGAAATTGTTTCCTCTATGTAGCTATTATTTAACATAACTTGGTATGAAAACACACAGCTTGATATCTTAAGTTTTCTGAAAAAAAAAAAAAAGAACAAAGGAACTTCATAGTTCAAAGAGGGGGTAAATTGTATTAATATGCAGTTATAAAAGAAATTTTTTTAAAATAAAACTTGTAAAGTTAGAAGTAAAATGAAAGTAATAATTGATGATGTCAACTACACAATACATCTTTCTGCAATGATGGAAACCTTTTATATCTGCACTGCCCAATACAGTGACCACAAACTACATGAGGCATCTGGGCAACTGACATATGGCTAGTGCAACCAGGGAATTGAGTTTTTAATTTTATTTAATTTTAATTAATTTAAATTTAAGTATTACTTGTAGCTAGTGACTACTGTTCTGTATGGTTCCTAGTCTTTAAAATCATTTTCTACCCCAAAGAACCAGAGTTCCTTGGAAATAGATGATTCCATAATTAGGTAGCAAATCTGAAGATGAGCCTTGAAGCATCATTTTAGTACATGAAAAAATGGGTATTTGCAACAATGTCTGTAGTGGTGAAAAGGAGCCAATTTAAGGGGCTCTTCTTTGCAAACTGTAATAATCTTAGTATTGAAAGGAAAAAATAATTACCCACAATTGAGACAAATAAGCCTGTTGGAATAGTCATGACTAAAAGGAGAGGATAACTAAAATTGTACCAAATATACCAAAAGATACTGTACTAAACCATTCAATAGTTGCCAATTCAGCTGGCAAAAAGTGACATGTGTTCGTTAATCAGATTATGTGAGACATATACTGAAATTCTGATCAACAACCAAATTATAAAATTCAGAGATTTTTTTACAGCTTTTTGAGGTGTAATTGCTATACAATAAAATGCACATATTTAAAGTGTATAATTTTATAAATTTTGACAAACATAGATCCATGAAACCAGCATCATAATCAAGAAAATGAACCACTGCAAGTTTCCTTGTGCTCCCAAGTAATCCATCTTTCTCCCTCTCCCCCTGACCCTGCCTATCCCCAGACACTCATCACCTTTTGGTCACTTTTGATTACTTTTCATTTTCTAGAGGACTATATTCTCATTCCTTGGTCTGGCTCCATTCACATGCATAATTATTTGATTGCATCCATGTTGTGTATAGAAATATTTAATTATTTTGTATGTTGATAGTAATCCACTGTATCACAAATTTTTATCTACTCACCTATTGATGGGCATTTGGGTTGTTTCCAGTTCTTTGACTATCACCAATAAAGTGGTCATAAACTCTTTAAAAATGTTACCAAAATTTTAAAAATATTTTACATTCTCAACAGCAGTGTATGAGAATTCCAGCTATTTCAATTCTTTACCAATAATTGGTATGGCCTTTTTTTTCCCCCATTTTTTTATGTATTCTAGGAGGAATGCAGTGGTTATCTTGTTTTAATTTGCATTTCTGTAATGAACAAATATGCTGACCATCTTATGTGCTTGTCTATACATCTTCTGTCTATATGGAAGAAAGTATTTCTATCTATATATTGCTGTCTATCTCATTCTTCTTTGGAGAGATCCTATTCATTTTTTTGTCTATTTTTAATTCAGTTGTTTTTCTTCTAATTCTTCAGCTGTGAGATGTTTTAAAAATCTATTTTAGATATGATATCTTTGTGGGGTATATATTTTCTAAATATTTTCTCCCAGTCAGTGGTTTGCATTTTTATTTCCATAACAGCATTTTTATCAAACAAAAGTTCTTAATTTTGATGAAGCAAAATTTATAGATTTTTTGAATATTTTTAAGTTCATGCTTTTTGATTCCTAGTTACATAATGTTTTTGAAACCTTAAGTCACTAAGATTTCTCCTCTGTTGTCTCCTAGATACATTACAGTTTTAGCTTACATTTAGGTCTACCATGCATTTCAAGTTAACTTTTGTGTATGGTAGAAGGTAAGGTTCAAGGTTTATACTTCATGAGGAGTATATAGATACCTAGTTTTTCCAGAACTATTTGTTGAAAGAAACTAACATTTCCCTGTTGAATTGCCTTGGCATCTTTGTTGAAAATTAATTGAACTCATTTGTGTGTGTTTATTTTTGGACTCTTTTCAGTTTCATTGATCTGTATTGATCTTATGTCAATAAAATCTACTGAGGTGGTATTTTTTCATTTTTCTTTCTGCTAATGTGGTGATTTAAAGTGGTTGATTTTCAAAAGTTAAATCAATCTTGCATTGCTTGGAGGAACCCCATTTGACTCAGTTAGCTAAATTTTAACGGAATTTTGTCTCCATCTTCACAGGGGTACTTGTCCCTAATTTTAACTTCTTCTGATGTGTTTGTCTGATTTTGGCAAATAGGTAATTCTGTCCTTAAGAATATGTTGGGAATTTGTCCTTCCCTTTCAATATTTGGGAAGAATTTGTGGAGAATTGTATAACTTCTTCCTTCAATCTGGTAGAATTCACTAGTGTAGCCATCTAGACCTAGAGTTTCCTTTGTGAGGTTTTATTTTATTGAAAATTCAATTTCATTAATAGCTATATGGCTGTTTACTTTCTGTATGGCTGTTTACTTTCTGAGTGCAGTTTAGCAGGTTGTGTCTGTGAAGGAATGTTTATCTCATCTAAGTTGTTGAATCTATTGCAATAAGATTTTTCATAATTTTCCTTTATTATCCTTTTAATGTCTGGGTAAAATTTATAGTGATGTTCCCTCTCTCATTCCTGATATTGTTAATTTATGTCTTTTCTCATTTTCTTTATTAGTTTGGTTAGAAGTTTATAGATTTTATTTATTTTCTCAACAAACTAGCTTTTGGTTTTATTGATTTTCTTTATTATGTTTCTATTTTCAATTTCATTGATTTCTGCTATTATCATTATTTCATTTCTTCTGCCTTTTTTTAATTATTTGAGGAGACAGCTTAGACTATTTATTTGAGACCTCTGTACTTTTATATTATTGATATTCATGCCATAAATTTCCCTCTAAACACTACCTTTCTGGCATTCCCAAATTTTAAAATGTCTTGTTTTAATTTTATTCAAAATGCATTCTATTTTCTCTTTTTATTTCTTCTTTGGGTCTGTAGGCTGTTTAAATGTGTGTTAGGTAATTTTCAAATATTTGGAAAATTTCTAGATGTGTTTCTCTTTTAATTTAATTTCACTTGGGTCAGATATGACCTTTGTAAGATTTAAATCCTTTTAAATTTATTCAGATTTTTTTTACAGCCCAGGATACAGTCTCTTTTGTAAACATTCTCTGTGCACATGAAAATAATTTAAATCCTGTTGTAAAGTGGAGCATTATAGAAGGATCAGTTAGATCAGATTGCTTGATAATGTGGTTTTTCTTCCTTATTTTTGTTCTATCACTTACTGAGAGAGTGATGATAAAAATCAATGCCTATAATTGTGGTTTTGTCCATTTCTTCTTTCAGTTTTATCAATTTTTGATTCATGGAATTTTATGCTCCATTTTTATTTGCATAAATGTTCTGGATTGGTATGCCCTCTTTATGCATTTACTTCTTTGTCATAATGTTCTTTGAGACATAGTTTGTTGGATATTAATATAGCCACTGCACCCTTGCTTTGGATAGTTTTGCATGGTCTATTTTCATCCTTTTCATACTTTTAGCCTATTTGTATCTGTATATTTAAAGTGAATTTTGTGTAGAAAGCATATAGTAAGGTCTTGAATTTTATCCAAAGTAAAAATTCCTCCACTTTAAACCATATACATTTATCATCATTTGAGATTGTTGAATATATAGACACCACCTTGTTATTTGTTTCTATCTGTCCCATCTCTTCTTTGTTCTTATATAATTTTGTGATGTCATTTTTCAGATTGGGTATATTTTAATGATACCACTTTTTTTCATTTTTGAGTTATTAGACACAGCCCTTTCTTTTGATTTTTGGTGTTTGCATTAGATTTTTAATATATACATTTAACTGACCACAGTATAAGTTCAAATAATATTATACAAATTAATGTGACTCCCATATTGCCTCTCCTAGAATTTTTGCTCTTGTTATCAGATATTTTACATCTAAATGTATTAGAAATCACAAAATGCTGATTTCTTTATAAACATATTTTACCTTTTTAAACATATTTTTAAAATGAAAACTTATTTTATATTTGCTCTCCCATTTACCCTATCTGGTGCCTATTATTCTTTTGTGTAAAATCCAGATTACAAGAAACATTTTCCTTCTGCCTGGAGAATTCCTTTAATATGTCTAATTGTTCAGTCTGCCAGCAATAAGTTATTTCAGCTTTGACATGTCTGAATACATCTTTCTTTCTTTTTTAATTTTTGGAAGAAATTTTTTCTGGATATAGAGTTCCAGGTTGTTTTTCTTTCCTATATTTTAAAAGTTTATCTTCACTCTCTCTGAGCTTGTATTATTTCCCATATGAATTCTGCATCACTTTCTTCTGTGTCCTTTATGTAATGTGCCTATTTGTTTCCGGCTGCTGTAGGATGTTCTTTTTAGCACAGGTTTCAAAATATTTGATTATGTTGTGTATGGTGTGGTTTTCTTCATTTGTTGTTCTTGAGATTTATTGAACTTTGATTTGTGCATAGATTCTTTGCATCAAATTTGGAAAACTTTTACCCATTATTTTAAAAGTATGTATTCCCCCTCTTCCTTTGAGGATTCCTATTTCGCATATATTGAGCTACTTAAAATTAACCCACAATTCATTGACATGAAATCTTTTTACTATTTTTTGATTTGTGATTTATTTTTGATAGTTTATAATATATGTATTCAAATTCATCATTTTTTCTTTAATATTAAATCTCTTGTTAATCTCATTCAGGGATTTTCCTCTCTGACATTTTTAATTTTTATATTTTATATTTATCTCCTTAATATATTTGACTTTTCATCTGCATTCTTTAACATATATAATACAGTTTCAGTAATTGCTTTAATACCCTTTCCTACCATTTATCTCACCTGAATCATGTCTGGGTCTTTTACTGATTTTTCTCCTTATTATGGATCATAGTTACTTGCATAATTGATATTTTTTACTGGACACAAAGCCCTGTATTACTGAGGAACCAGGTACAACATTGGTGGCTCCAGCTGGGGGGAGGTAGAGGAATCACTGTGAATGTGCTCAGAGCCTTGTCTGAAACAAAGTCTTCTTTTCAGGGAAAAGGTTGTTACCAGCACTTTATCCCACTTGGAGCAAAGGCACTTTGCTCAGGGTCAGCTCCTTCCATCCCTTCTGTCTCATCTGTGGGGAAATGGTGGGAAAACTACATCCCTTGAGAAACAGGCTCACTAAGCACTGAGAATTAATCATAAGATTATAGCACCACACCCTTCCCCACACTGCACCACCACAGCAAGTCTCCAGAATGATAACAGAGCAGTGCAGCTGGAAATGCTGCAAATGCAGCCTCATTCAGAGGAGGAGAAGGACTACCTGGGGGAGCTCACAGGTGACAGGGGCACAAGGGAAATTGGAAGCCTTGGGCTTTTATACTTATAGCAAACATTAAACAACCTAATTCCTAGCCAGACCAACACAAATTCACACACTGAAGACCAATTAACTTCAACTCCTATAACCTGACACAACATGCCTGTATTTCATTAAAAAACTACCAGGTGCACCAACATTTAAGAAAAAATACAGTCTCAGGAGACAAAGGAAACATCAGAAATCAAGACTTAGAAATGATACAACATTGAAATTATCAGAAGGGATTTTTGAAATAAACATGACTAATATCTTAAAGACTTCAAGGAAAAAGGGCAGAAAACCTGCACACTGATAGGTAATGTAAGCAGAGACATGGAAGCTCTAAGAAACATCCAAAAGGAAATGTTAGAAGTATAAAAAAATAACAACAGTAACAGAATGCCTTTGATGGTCTCCTCAGGAGATTGGCATAGCTGAGGAAAGAAAAAGCAACCAGGAGACAGGCCAATAGAAACTTCCAAAACTGAAATGCAAAGGGAAAAGAGAACATGAAAATAAATACATGTGAATATCCAAGAACTGGAACAATTTTAATGGAAGAAGGAAAAAAAAATAGATTGGAGCAGAAAAAATATTGTAGGTACTAATGGTCAAGAACTTCACAAAATTAAAGACAGACAACAAACCCCAGATCCAGGAAGCCCTGAGAACACTAGGCAATATACACATCACAAAAACTATGCCCACCCCCAAAACCATGAAACAAAGATGGTGAAACCAAATTGTGAAAGAAGACAGAGAGGAAATTTTTTTTTTAGACACAGACAAGCTTATTCTAAAAATGCTATGGAAAGGTGAAGGGAGCAGAACAGATAAAATAAACTTGAAATTGAAGAATGAAGTGGGGGAATCACTGTGTATGAGTTAGTAAGGTCACTATACAGCTGCAGTGAAAAATTCACTATACTATTGGCAGAGAGATAACCACATACAGTTGAATAGAATAGAAATCTCTGAATTCAGTCCACATGAATATGCCCAACAATATTTTGAAAAGGGGCACAGACAGTTCAATGCAGGAGGGACAAACCTTTCAATAAATGGTGCTGGAGCAATTGGGTGTCCATAGGGGAAGAAAAAGAACCTTGGTCTATACTTCACACCTATTATACAAATTAACTTAAAATGGATCATGGATTTAAATGTAAAATAATAAAACTTTTAGAAAATGTTAGGAAAATGTCTTTGGGATATAGGGACAGCTAAAGAATTACTAGACTTGACAACAGAAGCACAATCAATAAAAGAAAATGTTGGCATATTAGACCTCATCTAAAAATAAAAACTTTCAGTCTGCAAAAGATCCTGTTAGTAAGATGAAATGACAAACTAGAGACTAGGGGAAAATATTTGCAAAGGACTTATGCAAAATAAAACTATTACCTAGAATACAGAAAGAACTCTCAAATTTAACAGTAAGCAAACCATCCAATTAGAAATGCATAAAAGACAAATAGAAATTTCACTGAAAAGGATAGAAAATTGTAAATAAGCACATGAAATATGTTTAACATAATTATCCATCAGGGATCTGCAAATTTAAACTACATCTATTAGAATAGCTAAAATAAAAAAGAATTTGTAAATTCATATTTTATTAGTATTACTAAAAAAGAACCAAATGCTGGTGAGGATGGAGAGAAACTCCATCACTCATACATTTCTGGTGGGAACATAAAATTGTTTAGCCATTCTGGAAAATAATTACCATTTGACTCACCAATTGTAGTCTTGTGTATTTATCCCCAAGAAACAGAAATTTATATTCTCACAAAAAACTCTATGGGAATGGTTGTAGCAACATTATTCATGATAACCCCAAACTGGACACAACCAAGAAGTCTTTCAATGGGTGAATGGTGGAAAAACTGTGCTATATCCCTACTGTGGAATATCATTTATCAATAAAAAGGAACAAATGATTGAGACACTTAATAATGTGGATCAATCATTAGAGAATTATGCTGAGTGAAAAAGCCAATCCCAAAAGATTGTATTTTGTATCATTCCATTTATATAACCTTTTTGAAACAAAAAAAATTGAAAGGAACGGAGAACAAATTAGTGGTTTCCTACTGTTAGGGGCAGGGAGGGGAGATGCAGACGGGAGGGAGACTGATGTGGTTAGAAGATTCCTTGTGATTGATCAGTTCTGATCTAGACTAGTGTAGGTACATGAAGCCACACATTTGATAAAATTACATACAGCTAAACATACACACACACACAAACACACATGCACGACCACAAGTAAAACTGGAGAAATCTAAGACTGGTAGATTTTACCAATGTCAATATCTTGGCCATGATATTGGCAGAAACTGTGTAAAGAGTATATGGGGTTAGCATTTCTATTTGGATTAACTGTAAAGTTTTGGAAATGGATCATGGTGATGGTAACACAACACTGTAAGTGTAATTAACAGCACTGAATTGGATATGTGAATGTAGTTAAAACAGGAAGTTTTCAGTTGTGTATATGTTACTAGATTTAAAATTGAAAGATAAATTATAGGACTGTATGATAGTGAACCCAATTATAAGTGATGGAATGAAATTAACAGTACAATTATAAAAATGTTCTTTCATGAATTAAAACAAATGTAACCCACTAATATAAGGTGTTAATAATAGGGTGGTATATTGGAAAAATATACACCCTGATGTAAACTATGGGCCATAGTTAATACAATTGTAACAGCCTTACCATCAGTTGTAACAAAGATGCCACCCTAACACAAAATGTTAATAATGGAGGAGGGGTTTATGAGAATGCTGTACTTTTAACACAATTTTCCTGTAAACCTACAGCTCCTCTAATTAAAGAAATTAAAAAGCAGTATATGGGTTCTCTCTATTATTTCTTACAACTGCATGTGAATCTACAACTATTTAAAAATAAAAAAATAATTATTCTTGAGCATTATTCTGGGATGCAGTTCTCTCATGTGGAAACAGTTTGCCCCTTTAGAGGTTTGCTTTTAACTCTGTTAGGTGGGGACAGAGCAGTCTTGTGGTTGAGGCTAATTTTATCCCATACCTTCTGACTATTCTACCTGGTATCTTAAGTATTACCAGGTTTTTCCATTTGGGCCATGAACTATTAGTCTGGAGACTGTCCTGCCTGCTCTTTTGGGTGTCTTACTCCTGATTTCTGGCCATCTTCTCATACATGGTGCAGTACAGACCTTGGCTGAAGACTCAGGTATCCCCCTGAGACCCCGGGGCTCTCTGTGAGGTGCTTTCCCCTCTGGGTCTCTGCCCTGCACACTGACTGCCCTGGCCAGAAAGGGCCCCATTCCATCTCCTGAACTGATGGAGACACCTGTGCTCTACCTGGGTGTTTCCTGCACCCATAACCCCCTCTCCACTCAGTCTCTGGGCAACTATGGGCTCCGATCCTTGGTTTCCCCTCACTGAGGAGTCACATTCTTGTGATGCTGTAGTCCAGGGTCTGAAAAAAACAGTTGTTTCATTTACTGTTTTCTTTTAACTGGGATGGTACATCCAGTCCCCATTATTCCCTCTTGTTTGGAAGTGGGGGTGGGGGGACTACAGAGATTTATTTTTTTAATAGACATCTGGAAAGGCAATTCAAAAGTTCAAGAAATGTAGTGGAAGCTGAGAAACCTTCCTGAGGGGGTTGGGGAGGAATGTTAAATAGACAATGATGAGCAGGAATGGACAGTGTTACCTAAGGAGCACTGGAGAGTATGCAGCAACAGAAGTCAATATTCTTGAAAAAGGGACAAATGCTAGGTTGGCAATGAACACAGAAGAATGTGGACAGAGAAACAGACAAAATTAGAAGGGGAAAATCATAGATTGTTTGGGAAGAGTGGAAAGGAGTCTGAGAGCTCCCTCTCTATTCTAGGTTGAATGGAAACAAATAGAAGAACATCAAAGAAAAGGGAAGGAGGTAATTCAGTGTAAAAGGCAGGACAGTGTTGTGTAATGAGAACAATATCAAGAGATCCAAAATGTATTACTTTTAATAAGGAGATAAAAGCATTAAAACCATATTAAGTAAGTGAGCGATGCATGCAGAGAAAAATTAATGTAAAAAATGCAGGTCTCACTGTAATTTTAGAAACAAGTAGGTGCTAGAAAGATTATCAAAGCAAGGACAAGTGAAACACAGACGAGTCAGCTTAACTCCAACTATCACCACTAAATATCCTGGAAAGGAAACACATAAGCCAACTTGTTATCATGACCTGATGGAAGGAGCTGAAGTACAGATCTAATATATGCAAGGGTGAATAGTATAGGAGGAATCTGACTCAAAAAGGAAAGAGGAGACCTTTCTCATTTTGAATAACATGACTGGGAATTTCCTGGGTGCTTCAGTCTGTTTGCCCCTCCTGCTGACTCTGATCAAACTCAGTGAAAATAATCAATCACATAATTGCACATCCACACTGTCTAACCTGTTCCATAGTTGGCTGATATCATCATGAGAAAGCATTGCTTCCTCTTGTGCATCCTGGTGAGTGATGATTCTTCACTGTCCTGCTGTCCAGTGGCTCCTTTTGGCCAGAGGAAGAAACAGAGGGAGGGAAGGAGGGTCCATATCTGTCCTGGGCCCCAGTCCTCCTCAGATCTCTTGCTGGGCTGCTCCTTCCAGGCAGCCCCTCAGTTCACAGTTCCAGGCTCTGTCTTGCATGTGGCCTGCAGTTTCCTTTGCCTCACACCCACAGCCAATCATGACCCCAGACACAGCCTCTGTTCCCAGAACCTCAGCCTGGATTAAAGCCCAGCCCCACTTTCCCAAGGAGGAGGTTTGTGTAGTTCTGTAGACTGTCCACTCAAGCATTTTACAGTATGCTGTTATACATCCAGAAGAGCTGCTGCTCCAGGATTTCCTATTACTGCCCTATTTCTTTTACAGCCTTAGGAACATGTTGCTCTAAGTTTGTGGTACAGTTGGGTGTGGCCTGGTTTCCTCCAAGGGATTGGGTTCTCTCCACCATGGCTGATGGAATTTCTCTTTTTTCTCCATGCCCTGTCACTAGGGCATCCCACAATGCTAATTACCACAACCCAAAGGCTCTGCTTTGAGCTACTCTTCAGAATTTGAAACAGGTCACAGTGAGAGTAGGAGAAGCTACTCCCTCCTGTCATGTATCTGCTGAGTTTCATGGCCCATCCTCAGCACAGCCCTGCCAGGAGTTAGACTGTGGTGAGTGGGATTCATCCAGGGCTTGGTCCCTGCCCTCAGACAGGGTGTCCCCAAAGGGGATCCAGTGAGCAGGGACAGGGAAGCCCCCCGGGATCAGCAGTGTGCCCTTAAACAACAGTATGTTCTCTACAGACACATACACAGGTGGGAAAACTATAAAGTAAAGGGAAGAAATGATTCATTCACAAGTCAAGAGACTGCTTGTCTGGTTGGGGAAAGGGCTGCAAATGGGAGGTGCACATGGGAAGTCAGATTCTAAAGAACAAGTAGTGTTTGATTTCTTAATCTGAGCAGTTGGGTTCATGAGCTTTGTAAATTATGATTGTCAAATTATACATATTGTTAAAATTATATAAGCTACTGGACAAAATGGTGACTTACATCTACCAAAGTTACCTCACCCTTCATCTTTAAAAAATTTTATTAGAGAAATTGTGGGTTTGCAAAACAATCATGAATAAAATACAGGATTCCCATATGACATCCCACTACCAACATCTTGACTTGGTGTAGAACATTTGTTGCGATTGATGATAGCACTTTTTATAATTATACCATTTTTTAACAGTAGTTACCTTTGTTACAATTGATGAAAGAATAGTGCTATTAACTCTCATCCACAGTTTACATTAGGTGTATTTTTCCATATACCACCTTATTATTAACACTTTGTATTAGCTTCATGCATTTGTTATAATTCATGGAAAAACATTCTCATACTTGTACTATTATCTATAGTCCATGGTCGTTAATAGGGTTTGCTGTGTTACATAGTCCTATGTCTTGTCTGTTAACTTTTATTCTAGTGGTACAAATGGCCTAAAGTTTCCCCTTTTAACCACATTCACCTACATAATTCACTGCTGCTGATTGTACTCACAATGTTGTGCTACCATCACCACCATCCATTTCCAAACCTTTACAGTCAACCTAAATTAAGCATCAACTTCCCATTCTCTAAAACTAATGTATCCCCTGGTAACCTATTTTCTAGATTTTAACTCTATGAGTTGGCTTATTACAATTGCATCATAATAAGTGAGCTCATACAATATTTATCTTTTTGTGCCTGGCTTATTTCACTCAATATAATGTCCTCAAGATTCATCCATATTGTCACATGCATCAGGATTCCATTCCTTTTTACAGCTAAATAATATTCCATAGTATATATATACCACATACTGTTCAATGTTCATCAGTTGATGGAGGTTTCAATTAGTTCCATCTTTTTGCAATTGTGAGTAATGTCACTATGAATATTGGTATGCAATTATGTTAGACTCCCTGATTTCAATTCTGGGTATAAGCCTAGAAGTAGGATTGCTAGATCATATGGTGATTCTATACTTAGTTTCCTGAGGAATCCCTAAAATGTCTTCCACAGTGGCTGTACTATTCTACATTCCCATCAGCAATGAATGAATGTTTATATTTCTCCACATCCTCTCAGAAAACTTGTAGCTTTCTGTTTGTTCAATAGTAGCCATTACAGTGGGTATGAAGTGATATCTCATTGTGGTTTGATTTGCATTTCCCTAATAGCTAATGATGTTGAGCATCTTTGCATGTGCTTTTTAGCTATTTGTATACATCCTCTTTGGAGAAATGCCTATTCAAGTATTTTGCCTATTTTATAAATTGGATTGTCTTGTCTTTATTGCCGAGTTGTAGGATTTCTTTATAAATTGCACAATATTAAACTCTTATTGGATATGGTTTCCAAATATTTTCTTCCATGGAGTAGGCTGCCTTTTCAACTTTTTGACAAAGTCCTTTGATGGTGCAAAAGTTTTTACTTTTGTGAAAGTCTCATTTATCTATTTTTTTTTCTTTCATTGCTTGTGCTTTGGATATAAAGTCTAAGAAACCACTACCTGCCACAAAATCTTGAAGATTCTTCCCTACATTTTCTTCTAGGAGTTTTATGGACCTTGCTCTTATATTTAGGTGTTTTATCTATTTTGAGTTAATTTTGTATAAGATGTGAAATACAGGTCTTCTTCATTCTTGTGGATATGAATATCCAATTTTCCCAGCACCATTTGTTGAAGTGACTACTTTCTTCCAGTTGAGTGAACTTGTCAGCCTTGTCAAAACTCAACTGACTGTAGATCTGAGACTATTTCTGAACACTCAATTTGATCCCATTGTTCAATATGTCTATCCTTATGCCAGTACCAAAATTATAGTTTTATAATATGCTTTAAATTCAGGAAGTTTGCGCCCTCCAATGCCATTCTCCTTTCTCAAGATGTTTTTGGCTATTTGAGGCTCCTTACCCTACCAAATAACCTCAAAAATTCACTTTTCCATTTCTGTAAATTAGGCAATTGTAAGTTAGGTTGGAATGACAATGATTCTGTCCACCAGTTTAGGTAGAATTGACATCTTAATGGTATTTCTGGTAGAATTGACATCTTAATGGTATTTCATCTTCCAAACCATGAACACAGAATGTTCTTCCATTTATTTAGGTCTTTCTTGATTTCTTGCAGCAATGCTTTTCAGTTTTCTGTGTACAGAATGTCCTTCCACTTATTTAGGTCTTGTTTTCTTTTAGCAATGCTTTTCAGTTTTCTGTGTACAGAATGTCCTGCCATTTATGTAGGTCTTTCTTGATTTCTTTCAGCAATGCTTTTCAGTTTTATGTGTACATTCTTGGTTAAATTTATTCCTAGATTTTTTATTCTGTTAGTTGGTATTCAAATGTAATTTTTTATTTATTTCCTCCTCAGATTACTCATTACTAGTGTATAGAAACACTACTGATTTTTGTGTGTTGATCTTGTGTCCTGTTACTTTGATGAACTTGTTTGTTAGCTCCAGAAGCTTTGTCATACCTTTATGGGGGCTTTCTAAATAAAGGATCATGCCATCTGCAAATAGTGCAAATATTACTTCTTCCTTTCAGATTTTGGATGACATTTATTTATTTATTTATTTATTTATTTATTTATTTATTTATTTATTTATTTTTGCTTAACTGCTCTTGCTAGAGTTTCCAGCACAATGTTGAATAACAGTGGTGACAATGGGCATCCTTGTCTTATGCTGGATCTTAGAGGGAAAGCTTTCAGTCTTTCCCCATTGATTATGATGCTAACTCTGGATTTTTCATCCATGCACTTTTATCATGTTCAGGAAGTCCCCTCCTATTACTATCTTTTGAAGTGTTTTTCTAAAAAATGATGCTGGATTTTTTCAAATCCTTTTCTGCATCAATCTAAATGATCATTTGTTTATTCCCTTCATTTACTTAATGTGGTGTATTACATTAATTTATATTCTGATGTTGAACCAACTTTGCAAACCTGGGAAAAACTTAATCATGATATATACTTCTTTAAATGTGCCAATGGATCCAATTTTCAAGTGTTATGTGGAGGATTTTTGCATTTATGTTTATAAGAGAAATTGATCTGTAATTTTATTTTCTTGTAGTATCTTTATCTGACTCTGGTATTAAGGTGATATTGGCCTCACAGAATGACTAAGGTAGTGGTCCCACCTTTTCAACTTTTTGGAAGATTTTGAGCAGTATTTGTATGAATTCTTCTTGAAAGGATTGGTAGAATTCTACTGTGACGCCATCTGGTCCTGTGTTTTACTTTGTTGGGAGGTTTTTGATGACTGATTCAATCTCCTTATGTTGAATAGGCCTGTTGAAGTTTTCTGTTTCTTCTAGAGTCAGTGTAGGTTATTCGTGTGTTTCTAGGAATTTGTCCATTTCATATAAGTTCCCTAATTTGTTGGCATATTGTTGTTCATAGTATGTTATCACCCTTTTTTATTTTCTGTGAGATCAGTAGAACTGTCCCCTCTGCCACTTCTGAATTTATTTATTGGCGCCTTTCTTTTATTCTTTGTCAGTCAGCTAAGCATTTGGCAATTTTATTGTGCTTTACAAAGAACCAACTTTTAGTTTTGTTAATTCTCTATTTTTTATTCTGAATTTCATTGGTTTTTCCTCTAATTTTTGTGATTTCTATTGTTCTGCTTACTTTGGCTAGTTTGCTGTTCTTTCTCCAGTTTCTCCCAGTGTGAAATTAGGTCTTTGATTTTAACTCTTTGTTCTGATTTAATACAATTTTTAGAGTAATAAATTTCCCTCTTAATGGTGCTTTTGCTGCATCCCATAATTTTGATATATTGTTCTCTTGTTTTCATTCATCTCAAGATATTTATTGCACTTCTTTGCAATTTTTTCCTGGACCCACAGATTGTTTAAAAGAATCTTATGTAACTCCCATACATTTGTGCATTTTCCAGTTCTTTGTAAATTTGATTATGAGCTTCATTCCATTATGGTCAGACAAGATGTTTTCTATGATTTCAATCTTTCTAAATTTGTTGAGACTTGTTTTGTGACCCAACATGTGGTTTATCCTGGAGAATCATTTGTGAGTACCTGAGAAGAATGCATATCCTGTTAATTTGGAGTGCAATATCCTGTGTATTTCTGTTAGGTCTAGTTTGTTTATCATATTATTCAAGTTCTCTGTTTCCTTATTGATCTTCTATCTAGATGTTTTATTTATAGATAAAAGTGGTGTATTGCAGTCTCCAACTATTATTTATAGAGATGTATATTTTTCCCTTCAATTTTGCCAGTGTTTTGGTTCATTTATTTTTGGTGACTGTGATCAGAAGCACAAATATTTATAATTGTTATTTCTTCTTGGTGCATTGCCACTTTTATTGGTATATATATATACATATATATATGTATATATATATATATAAATATATATATGTATATATATAAATATATATATGTATATATATAAATATATATATGTATATATATATATATATATAAATATATATATATATGTATATATATTTCCTGTCTGACTGTTTTTTCTTTGATTCAGAATTTGTGGGTTCCTTCTCCAGTCTCTACCTTCCTCCAGAGTCCTAAGCAAATGAAATTTGTCCGTTTATTTGCTGAGGCTCTGGGAGGTTTTTCAGGGGGTGTCTTACATCACCATGTTGATGATGTCATCTGACCCTTAATCTTCCAGTAAACCTTTATATTCCATCCCTCATACCATTCATGTGACTCCTCCAACTCATCTAGGGACCCAAGGACTCCTCTACTTTCCCTATCACAACTGCCCAGCTTTTGCTCTTGTTTATCCACACCCTGTTGCTTCAATGTGCAATTATCTGATTCCTTTATTCCCCAAAGTGCCACCAACTCAAGGCTATGTGCAGAGAAGCCTTTATCAAAAGTAGTGCAATAGAAAGGGATACATCAGACAGAAGTACACTAAACAACTTAAACTTGAATACTAGATGCCCCCATTCTTAAAACAGACACTTCAATCACTGAGGAAACTTTATTGGTTGTCTCTTCATGAATGAACTTTCATTGGTTGTTTCCCAAGACCAGTATTCCACCATATTGATAGCCTAACCCACACCCTGCCTCCCAAGATCTCCTTCCTTTGTCTCCCTTTTTGGGTTACCTTTGACTCCAAAGAGTAAGACATTTGGTCTAAGCTCTCTATCTGGAGCCATGTTTAAATGAATCCATCCAGGTATTCCATGCCATTCTCCACAATAGGAAACTCTATATATTTCTTTGTTAAGTTTTGGCTCCCATGCAAGGCTATGAACCATATTAGGACTGGAATTTTTATAATCTTTGCTGGTTTAAAATCAAGGTCTTGCTCAGTACTCAGGATAGAGAATAGTTCAATAAATACTTATGGCATCAGTGAACAAATGGCAAGGACTCTCATTTTCAAAATCAATTACATCCACCAAAGTATATTTCTAAATAAGGCCCTTCTGTCCCTGGAAAAATTCTATTGTTGGCTATTAGAAGACATTTTTTCTTCCCATGTTTATATGGTTGAAGCTTATAGAAAATGTATATTACAAACTGAGAATTATGGATTTCTGCAACATCAGTAAGAAACTTTCTTTAGTTGATTAAACAGCATTGATTCAAAGAAGTGACCATTTCTACCTGATTCATCATGCACCAGTGTGGGTTGTAATTAGAAAGAGAATTGATATACCTATGGAAATGGATCTGGAATAAAGACTAGAATTCAGATGCTACCTTGGCTGTCCTTAACTGTTTTGCCAATATTTTAGAGTAAAATAAATAGTTTAGTCCAGAATCATAATGCCTTTTTTTGGGTAGATAATATGTGTTTTGTTGTAATTTTAGAACATATTTATGCATAAGTAAATTGTTTAGTAATTATTAAGCAACTCTTTCCAAAGCATATGTTTTTCTTTTTCTTATGAATTCCCTGGTTCTGTTCACAAAATTAGAAAATTTTAGAAAATACAGGAAGTAGCAAAGAATAATAAAAAACTGTGTTCATATCATGCAGGAAAGAGAAAATTGGCAAATATAATTGTGTTTTTTGTTTGTACCTATGATGGTTTGAACCTATTATGTCCCCCACAAAACCCATGTTCTTTAATGCAGTCTTGTCAGGGGTAGACTTACTAGTCTATTGATTAGAGTGGAAACTTTTGATTGAATGTTTCCATGGAGTTGTGAATCACCCAACTGTAGTGGAGATCTTTGATTAAATTATTTCTATGTAGCTGTGACCCTGCCCATTCTGGGCAGTTCTTAATTAGATCACTGGAGTCATTTAAGAGAGCTCACAGACAGGAGTTCAGAGAAGCTGAGAGAGACAATTGGAGAGATGCTAAGATGTATAAACCACAGTTTGCTCCTGGGAGAAGCTAAGAGCCAACACTGACCCTGATGCTTGGAGACACTTGGAGATGCAGATGAAAAAAACATTTGGAGATACTAAACTAAAAGATGAAGCCCAGAGTTTAACTGGGAGAAGCTTAGAGAGGACCCCTGGATGTTAGAGAGAAATGCCCTGGGAGAACAAGCAAGGGTGCACAGGAGCTGAGAAAGAGAATCTAAGAGAGACAGAAGCCCAGAGACATATTGAAGAAAGCCATTTTGAATTGCAACCCAGGAGAAAAGGACCAGCAGACACCAGCCCCCTGCCTTCCAAGCTGACAGGTGTGTGCTGGACACCATTGACCTTCCTTCAGTGAAGGTTTCCTCTTGTTTATGCCTTAATTTGGACACTTTTCTGGCCATAGAACTTATGTTATTTGTAACCTAATAAATCCCCTTTATAAAAGTCAATCCATTTCTGGTGTTTTGCAAACCAGCAGCTTTAGAAAACTGCAACAGGAACATATTCTATATGCTATTTTATACCCTACTGTGTTTAACACTTGATCTTATATTGAGGACATGATGTTTAAGTACTGTTTAATATTCATTCATACAGATATGGCATAATTAAATACTATTTAAATTAAAAATGATACAATTCTACTATTACAGATTATATGGTAAAAAATACCCTTACACATAAATCTCTGGTGCAATAATGATCTTCCTTATGACTAATTCAAGTTAAAAGTACTCTTTGGTTATTTGCAAGGCAAGGAACTTAAACCTGCTGGATATAACTACTGTTTGCAATTACACATTGTTACTCAGCTGAGATTTCCTGGGCTGTTTCACAATTAAGAAGTATCCTTGTTTGCATCCTCAGATGGTACAGACATGTTTTTCATGGACATATTCTGACAATGTTATCTAGTTGATGAGGTCATATACCTAGGTGTTTTGTTCTTGGACACCACCTGCAATGATACAAAATAGGAAAACAAACAAAAAACTCACTTTCACTGCCTTCTCATAGTGTCCAGGTCCAGATGTTATATGTTAGCAGATGGACTGATTCCTACCAATATGAGTATGTTCAGCAGCAAATTGACTTTCATAAAATACATTTATTAAGGGCTTATCAAAAGTGTTGATCACCATGTCACACATGGGTTACAGAGTCAGACAGGCCTATGTTCCTTTCCCAGCTCTGCAGCTCACCAGTTATTTGACTTGTATACTTAACTGCAGTTTATATTTTGGTACAATTGTTAAACCTCAGTTCCTGGAAATGACAGAGTGAATTCAAGTCCTGGATCTTCCCATGACTGACTGTGTATTCATGGGGATTTAGTTCCCTCATATTTAATATAGGATCTTTAAAGAGTACCTACTTCATAGAGCTTTACTTGCCTTAAATGAGATAATCTACACAAAGTAGTTAACTCAGTTCCTGACACATAGAAGGACTTCATAAGTGATTAAAATCATTATCATTTTCATCAACCACTAAAACCCTCAGTTTCCCATCTCTAAATTAAAGATAATAATATGGCAGTTCCTCAGAAAACTAGGTATTGAGTTATCCTATGATCCAGCAATTTCACCTCTCAGTATTTACCCACAGGACCTGAAAGCAGTGACACGAAGTAATATTTGCAAATGATGTTCATAGCAGTATTGTTCACAATTGCAAAGAGGTGGAAGCAACCTAATTGCCCTGTGGATGGATAAATAAACTGTACATAGATATGATGGAATACTATGCAGCAGTGAGAAAGAACAAGGTCATGAAGCAAATGTCAACATGAATGAAACTTGAGGACACAATGCTGACTGAAATATGGAGAGATATTGTATGATACCACTAATGAGATCTCTGTAAAAAATGTAAAACAAGTGTCTTATATTATAGAATACAGCAGACCTAGAGATAGACAGCAACCAGTGAAGGGGGAATGATAATCTAGCAAGAACAGATAAGATATTGAAGGTAATCTTAATGATATGGGGATGCTCAGGAAAGACTATGGTTCATTAATTTTCTTAGGGTATGGGAAGAAATTGTTATTTTAGGATATTTGTTTTTCATATTCCTTTGTTTTGTTTAATTTTGATAAATAAAGTTTTCAAAATAAAAAAAATGAGTACCTGCCTGTTTTAATTTCCTAGACTGCTTAAGCAAAATACCATGAAATGGGTCAGGTTAAACAATGGGAATTCATTTGCTCATGGTCTTGAGGCTGGAAAATGTCCAAATCAAAGCATCATCAAGGTGTTGCTTTCTCAGTGAAGAACATGGCATCTGGGTTGGTGATCCTCATTTTCTCTGTCCCATGGCAAAGCACGTGGCTGCATCTCCTGGTCTCTTCTCTTCCAGACTTCATTGATTTCAGACTCTTGTTTCCTGTGACTTTCTCCCTCTGTGTCTGAATTTCATTCTCTGATAAAGGACTCCAGGAATAGGATTAAGGCCCATCCTGGTTGAGGTGAGCCACACCTTAACTGAAGCAGCCTCATCAAAAGGTTCTACTCACAATGGGTTCACACCCACTGGAATGGATTAGGTTTAAAAACAGGTTTATCTGGGGTATGTACAGCTTCAAACCACCACACTAGCTCACAGCACTGTGAGGTGTTCTGGTTTTCTATTTCTGTGTAACAAGCATACCCCAAACTTATGGGCATGAAACAGACCCATTTTATTATGTTCTCAGAATATGTGAGCAAGTGGACAATGAAGGCCTCAGCTAGGGTGATCCAGATGGCTAGGGGTGACTCAAGGAGCTGGGGGCTTCTTTGTTCAAAGGACTGGCTCCCAACTTTGATTCCCTCAAAGGATGGGCTTTGCTGCAACTGTCTACCAGAGTGCCTGTATATGGTGTCTATGTGAGACCTCAGATTTCCATAGGATAATGCCGTGGAACATCCCAAGGGGGAACATTCCAGAAACCAAGAAAAAAAATTCAAGACTTCATTGGAACCAGACTCAGAAGTCTTGCAGTGTTCATTCTGTCACATTCTATTGCTTACAAATGAGTCATTAAGGCCAGTCCTGACTCAAGAGGAGGGAAAGTAGATTACACTTCTTGATGGAGTTGTAGCAAGAGCATATTGCAAAATTTGATTGGGATTAGAGACAAATTATGACCATCTTTGGAAAACACAACATAGCACAGAGGTTCCTTGAGAAAATGCTTGTAAGCACTTAACACAGATATGTACAAGAACCCAATAAATATAAGCACCATTATTGTTATTAATATTATACAGAGACTAATAGAACACAAATCCATGATTTTGAGAGTCTTTTGATCCAATGTAGGAAAAACTATGTAAGGAAATGTGTGTAATCACTTGTTAGGATGGAATCCAGGAATAGTTGTAACAGGGTCTCTGCAGAAGGGGATGTTAATCTTCCCCATGAGTGTAAGTGGAGCCTTTCTAAAGTAGTTGAACCTTGAGATGACTTCATGCAGAGACAGGGTAATCATTACATGGAACCTTGGTGGGCTAGAGAGTCCCAGAGCAGTTCTGTTCCCTGCAGTTGAGCCTCAGCTTCAGGGCATTTCAGAGCTGCAAATCTGGGACTTGGCAGCTTATAGCAATGTCACTAAGTGGCCTGATTGATCCTTAGGCAGTGATATTTATAAATGGAAATTCTTGCTTCTCTGGCCAGAGAAAAGGGCTCTTCTAAGCCCAAAGAAAAAACTCAACATACTGGTCCAAATTTACCCAGAGATGAAGCAAGGGATGGAAAGCCACCTTTGGAGGTCCCACCGAGTTACTGGGGGTAGTAGCCAGCATGAGGGTGCTAGGGGCCAGATGTAGAATGGACAGTGGCAAAAGGCTGAACAAAGTATCTGAAAAACACTTCATGTCCTGTAACATTTACTCCCACCCAAATGAGAAGTTTTAAAGGGAAATGTGGCTTTAAATTTCACATTGCCAGATTCATACCACAATAAATGTTTAACAAATAAAGGAAGGTCCTCTATTGTCTTTACCAAGGACAAGCCACAGCTTCTCTTCTACATTATAATGTTTCATCCCCGTTTCAAAAATCCCTATATCACATCATTCTGTTTTTGGGAAAACCAACCAATACACTATAATATCATATCTCATGTTTAACCTTGATGTAAATATGAATGGACACATGTGTGTACACGTGTGTGTGTGTGTCTGTGTGTGTGTGTGTGTGTGAGAGAGAGAGAGAGAGAGAGAGAGAGAGAGAGAGAGAGAGAGAGAGAGTGAGTTAGGGAAGTAGGTTGGTAGGAAGATTTATGGGAGCAGAGCCTCATCTTGATTGTCCTAATGGAACAGAACTCTGGAAATATTTTTCACAAAGCTAAAGTTTTGAAGAGTGGAATGGAGAGAAGGCACACACCTTGAAATGTTCCCTTCTTGTCCTAGGAGATTGTAATTGTGCTACTCTTTTTTTCCCCTACAAGATGCCCCAGTGGGAGTTTTACATGAATAAGATGATGTACAAATATGCATGAACATTTTCCTTTTACCCCAAGTGAGGTATTTTAGGCCATTTCTACATTCTTTGAATTGAGTTTGGCTGGAGGAAGAGGGGTAAGTATTTTCTATCCTAGGGTGGGAGTAGTACATTCAATTGTCTGCAGAATGTGGAATGGGTAGTGCTAGTGTCAACTTTAAAGTAGTATTGAAGAAGTCCAAGTCAGCTGCTCAGTGCTCTTGGTGTTCCTGAATATCATTTTTTCCAAAACTTTTGCATCTAAGTTTACCAATGTACAGAATTATTTATGTTATTGCATTCATTAAAGGTATAAATTGCTTTCTGGATAATTTCATTTTTATACTATTTACAGGCTTGCCAAAGTCTAATTTGAAATCAATCTGTTCTGAAAAATGTCTCTTGCACCATAAATTTTAATTGCCACTAGTAATCCATGAGGGATGTAGAAAGGGAAAGTCAAGGCTTGTGGTGTGAAGGCCAGATGTATTCTATCAGCATGTAACATTATTGCAGCCAAGGCAGAGATGCCAAGGCAGTTTAACCATATTCCATTTTCTGCTGACTCTCCACATAACAGGTGACTATTTTAAAGTTTCATGTCCCTCTTTTATGAAGTATTGGAAGAACAAAGGATGGACCAAGAGAAAGAAGATTTCCTTGCAGAGAAAGCTATAATGCAGTCATGTACAGCTATTGCCTACTGCATGTAATTTCTCAGATGTTCCAAAAGCCTGTTCACCAGGACATCTCACTCTACCCAACTAAATATCATTTAAAATCTTGATAACATTCAGTGGCTAATCAAACGGCAAATTATCCTGGATTTAAAAATATTATTTTGGTAAAAGCTCTCCTGTATTTAAACAAGGTGCTCAGTAGGGTTATTTTCCTCACCTCTTTCATATCATGGTTTTCACTTCTAAAAATTCTTGTATAAATCAGTTTAATTTTTATTATAGCTCTTAACTAATTCAAAAATACTTGAATTCCTATTATAGGTCAACAACATCTCCCTTATAAAAAGCCTGTTGAAGCCTCAGCTTCCTGAATGGTTAAGTAAGGATCCAAGTGAACTTGCTGTCCCTCCAAAGTAACAAAAATATGGGAAAAATAACTAAAATCAACCATTTCAGAACACTGGCAGTTAACCAAAGCCATAGAGCAAATTGAAAATCATCTATGAAATAGAAAGAATTGAACACCAGCAAGAGAGCAAGATCACAACTGAAACTGGGAAAACAGTGGGGTCTGTGATGCTTTAATATGGATTATTCAAGTTCCCCTCTTTACCCTGATTAATAGCCTGGGAGCCAAAAGCAATCAACATTGCAAACAAGAGAGATCTGACAGCATTTGGGGCTTCACTAAAAGAACCTTTCCAGAGAATAGCCAATATTTTGTTGCCTTGGAAATTTGTATATTCAGATTGTGAGACTAGTTGACTGGACTAAGGGCTCTGCTCAGCAAGCTGGAGGCAAGCTTTCCTCCAGGGCACTACTGCAACAACAGCAAATGGCTGGCAACAACTCAGGTACCCAAGGCTTTGCTTTCATTTGGGTTAAATTAGATCCCATCAGGAAATTTAAAAGGAAATCCTACTGTTACCACAAGGGAAAGGGACAACATATTCATTGGTATATAAAAGACTGTGCACATGCATAGCTCTATGTGCATGCCCAGGAAAGATCAATGAAAGGAGAAGGTAACAGGAGCTCACTATGACTGACATTCAGCCCATGGGTAAGCATGAAGTGAAAGTGAAGTCTGTCTTATAAGCTACATGATGTTTGAAGGCATACCTCCTCACACAGAACCCCTTTGCACAGGGTAGAAGGAACACAGTCGAGGCATTTAAAGAAAATATCTAACCAATCACTGACTGACCATAAAATTATACTGAACCATGGGTGAGCTAAGATGGTGGCATAGAGAGGAAGGGAAACTGGTTAGTCCCCCTGGAACAACTAACAAACAACCAGGAATGCTAGTAAATAGTCCAGAATAACTGCAGGGGAACAAACATGATCATCCACTCATCATACACTAACCTGAATTGGAAGGAATGCTCAAGATAGCAGCATAAAACTGTAAGTAAAAACTGTGGATCCAAGCTGGGAGCCCCCTCCCTCCATGGCCTGAGCTGCAGAGCCTCATGAAGCCAGAGAGCAGCTCCCACCAAGTGAGCAAATATCATACAGCTGTGCTCCAGCTGTGGTTTTAATTAACTGTGGACTGCTCAATATGAATCCCCAACATGCAGACAGAGGTTTTGGGTGAAGACTGAACTTGCTGAGCCAGAGGGTGGCTTCAGACTAGCCTGAAGAGTGCTTTATGTCCCTGTTTGTCTCAGTGGAGAAAGCCTCAGCCATTCTCAGTTCCCAGTGCTCTGACCCAGACAAGGGTAGAGAGAGCACAGGCAGAGAGAAACCATTGAAAGGTTGATGACCTCTCCTTAGAGGGTCTATCTTCCCTAAAACGAAAGGGGTGGAGTACAGCTCTACTACCCACCTTCCATTCAGAACCAGACCTCAGAGCCTGGGGGAAAAGAGCCATGGGCCACAACTCCTTACACCAGTTTGGAGTTACAGGCTGACAGGCACCACCTGCTGGGCAGAAAAGCACAGTGACATGGGGCCTCATAGTGTGTACCAATTTTCTAAGACACACCCTCAGGGAAACCAGATACTGAATAGTTCTTCCTTCTGGGACTGGAGTCCAAATTGGTCTGGGAAAACATGATTGACATAAGCAAGGAAACCATGACTATACAATAGAAAACTAAAACCTACACTAAGAGCAATGAAGTTATGGCCCAATCAAAGGAAAAACTTACATTTCAACTGAGATACAAGAACTTAAACAACTAATACTACGTCAATTCAAAAAGTTTAGGGAGGACATGACAAAAGAGATAGACCATATAATGAAAACACTGGGCATACATAAGATAGAAATTCATGGTTCAAGAAACCAACTGGCAGAATCTGTGGAAATGAGAGGCAGAAAATGAGATGAAAGACACAATGGAAACATACAACAACATATCTCAAGAGGTAGAAGAAAACACTCAGGAACGGAGAACAAGGCACCTGAAAGCCTACACACAAAAGAACAGATAAAGAAAAGAATGGAAAAATATGAGCAAAGTCTCTGGGAACTTAAGGTCAAAATGAAAAGCAAGAATGTACATGTCATTGGTGTCCCTGAAGGAGAAGAGAAAGGAAAAGGGGCAGAAGCAATAATAGAGGAAATAATCAGTGAAAACTTCCCATCTGTTATGAAAGACATAAAATTACAGATACAAGAAGCACAGTATACCACAAACAGAATAAATCTGAATAGGCCTATGCCAAGACTCTTAATAATCAGATTATCAAATGTCAAAGAGAAAGAGAGAATCCTGAATGCAGCAAGAGAAAAGTGATCCATCACATACAAAGGAAGCTTGATAAGACTGTGTGGTTTTCTCAATAGAAACCATGGAGGCAAGAAGGAAGTGCTGTGATATATTTAAGATACTGAAAGAGAAAAACCACCAACCAAGAATCCTATATCTGGCAAAACTGTCCATCAAATATGAGGGGCAGCTTAAAATATTCTCAAATGGACCATGAGAGAGTTTGTGAACAAGATACCTGCTCTATAGGATGTGGGAAACTGAGTCTTCCATGTTGCCTGAGGCATATCTGGGGTGGTGGCTTAGAACGCTGAGCCGCAGGCCTGCATAGAATGACTTGCAGGCCCGCCCTGTAAAGATGTGTGTCTTGTGACTATGATGACGGTGGGTGTTTCTGATACACACCTGATGTAAATGTACCTGATGTAAACACAGGTATCTGGTGGGCTCTCTCCCACATGAGGACCTTTAGCAGATACACCTCATCTTCTGAAATAAATAGCTGGAGCAAGGCTGCATTGTCATCCACTTAGCACGAGATGCAGTGGGCCCCCTGCTCCCTTAATTCTTAGCTTTGTGTCGATGTCTCATTCCTGCGCCACCCTGTCAGCAATAAGTGGCGCCCGAACAGGGACTTAAGAACTGGACCTGGTTCCTGACAGAAGAATCACTTGAATGAAGGAGGTACAGCGGCGCTGGAACTCGGGTGGAGGTAACGGCCGTGTTTGTATGCGTTCCATTGTAGAACAACCCCAAGCATTATAAGCAGGGTAATGAGTAATGCTGAAGGACACAATAAATATGTTTCCTATATTTCCCTCTTACGGCAGCTGCCGCAGGCCAACTGTGTCAAGGTGGGGGAGTCACAAATCTTAGAATTGCTACAGGTTATTGACAAATACTGCTCTTGGTTCCCTACCCTTGGCTCACTTGAACTGCATGACTGGGAGCGGGTAGGTAAGGAATTGAAACAAAAATATATGCAAGGAGTTGATTTACCTGTTACTATTTGGTCTACATGGTCTTTAATTGAGTCTGTTCTTGAAACTTTAAAAACTGATGATGACAAGGAAGAATATGAGTCTGATAACAATACTGGTCCCAATCCTCTTTCTGATGATGATAAGGGTAAAAAAGATCCAGTAAAATCTCAGGTTTTTTATTCTTGTCAATGCCCCAAACCTCCTTCTGCGCCTTGCTGGGAGGAATGGCTCCCGCCTCCTCCGCCACCTCTTCCTGCACATAGCTGTACCCCAGTAGTTAAACCTGCCTGACTCTCTGGCATACAGCAGGGTCTGGCAGAAGCCAGGCGGCAAGGAGATTTAGAGGCCATATGTTGTCCTGTTGCCTTCCCTGTAATGGTTCATGAGGAAGTGCATCCTGGACAAGACGCTAATTATCCTGATGGGGTTTATACTTACTTCTATGAGCATGTCCCATTTGCAGTTCTTAAAGAATTGAAAAAAGCTGTACAAATGCATGGGGTTCATTCCCCTTTTTCAGTTGGCATATTGCAAAGTTTAGCTGAAGGTTCTCATCTAATTCCCATAGATTGGACCACATTAGCCCATACAGTCCTTAGCCCAGGAGAATATCTACAATTTAGGACTTGGTGGACTGAGCATGCAGAATGACAGGCTGCATATAATCGGCAACAGAAAGTAAATATAAATTTAGATCAATTACTGGGCCAAGGAGCTTATTCCACTGTTGAAAATCAGTCTGTTTATAATGATGAAGCAATTGAGCAGATTCGCCATTGTTGTTTGCAAGGTTGGAACAAAACTGAAGCTAAGGGTAAAGCTGCACAATCCTTTTGAAAGGTTTTACAAGGGCCAAAAGAATCGTATCCAGATTTCATTGCCTGGCTCCAAGAGGCAATACACTGGCAGATTACTAGTTCAGAGGCTGCCGATACTATTTTGCAGCTACTAGCATATGAAAATGCTAATAAAGATTGGCAATGAGCCATTGCCCCATTTAAAGGTAAAGCTGATCTTACTGGCTATGTTTATGCCAAGATATTGGGACTGAAGGTTATAAAGCAGAAATGATGGCTCAAGCCATGGCTAATTTGGGAGTTGGCTCTCCTTTCCCAGGAAAATGCTTTTCCTGTGGAAAAGTGGGTCATACCAGAAAAGAATGAGGTCACTTTAAGAAATAAATCATTCTGTCATTCAGCCCATGGGACCTTTACAACCTGGGCTCCCCAATCCTGGCATGATTCCTGAAAACTGGGCTTTAGTGGTCATCGATATTAAAGACTGCTTCTTTTCCATCCCTTTAGCTGATAGCTAACTATGAGCTTTCCAACCTATTTCCTCTCCTTTGTGGAGATTCTAAATTAAACAGCCCTAGATCTTTAACTTCATCTGCAGAGAAGGAATTACAATTAGTGGAAGCTAAAGTTCAACAAGCTCAGATATCCTGTGTTGATCCTAATTGTGCTCCCTATAACTGCTAAAGAACTCTCAGTTGTTTTGCAACAAAAAACTGGGTTGCACTGCTGCAGAATGAAATTTTCCAGCTGAAAAGACAACACTGAAATATTACTTCCAGAAAGCACCTCCTAAATGGTGGAAGGACATGCTAACTAATGAATGAACAATGGGTACTTTATTAACATGGGGAAGAGGTTATGCTTATGTTTCCCCAGGTGATGGATGAGCACCACTTTGGATACTGGCCCAATGACTGAAGCCGTACCATGAACCCAGTAAAGAAAAAGAAAATTCCTGTGGGACACTGAGCCACCAGTGATGCAGTTCCAGGGTCTGACACTGAAGACAGCAGCGATTGGGCCAACACCCCGAACTAGGGAAGCCTGACATCCAACTTGGGGGCAGATAAAGAAATTATGTTAGGATGCTGAAAAACAAGTCCAATGAGACAAGCTGCCTAGGACAGGTTCTAACCTGATGGTAGCAATGTTGGCTCTTATTGCTATTGCTGTGAGTATATCTCTGGCATGTGCTCATTCTGGAAAAGTTTTCCCTCCTCCTTATTTTGGCTGCCTGGGTCCAGACCATTGTTGTGCATGGAGGCCATGGGGCATGGGCCATCAAGGAGACAAAGCTGACCTTCTTGGGGGGTGTTGCCCCTCCCTTACATCACCCTGTATGGCCCCAGAGGATGGCTGGTTAGCCAGAGACAGGTAAGATTCCTCATGGAAGGAACAACCTAAGACAGGCACAGTTGAAGAGGGGCAATCAGGAGAAAACTTGGGGGCCAACAGAGGTGGGGCACAGAACCTCACCCCCCCAACTTTGCAAGGGTCTGAACCCTCACCCCTTTTAAGGGAGGTCTCCTGCCCCCGTGGCTACTTTATTTCCCATGCCCAGCAAAGATCGGAGCCCAAGTGGCAGACAGAGCTCTTGCCAGCAGCTAAAACAAAAAGGGGGATATGTGGGAAACTGAATCTTCCATGTTGCCTAAGGCATATCTGGGGTGGTGACTTAGAACGCTGAGCTGCAGTCCTGCATAGAATGACTTGCAGGCCCGCCCTGTAAAGATGTGTGTCTTGTGACTATGATGACGGTGGGTGTTTCTGATACACACCTGATGTAAATGTACCTGATGTAAACACAGGTATCTGGTGGGCTCTCTCCCACATGAGGACCTTTAGCAGATACACCTCATCTTCTGAAATAAATAGCTGGAGCAAGGCTGCATTGTCATCCACTTAGCACGCGATGCAGTGGGCCCCCTGCTCTCTTAATTCTTAGCTTTGTGTCCGTGTCTCATTCCTGTGCTGCCCTGTCAGCAATAATAGGAAACACTGCAGACAGAAAGGAAAAGACAGGAGTGAGAGTTTTGGAATGCAATTTGGGGATAAAGTAGCACAGCAATGTAAGTACACTGAAAAAAGATGACTGTGAGTATGGTTGAAAGAGGAAGGTTGGGACCATGTGGGATACCAGAACAAAAGAAGAAGGATAAAGACAGGGACTGTGTAACTCAGGGAACCCTACGGTGCTCAACGATTGTAGTAAAAGGTACAAATATGTTTTACATGAGGTAGAATAAATGAATGTCAACAATGCAAGGTGTTAAAAATAGGGTGAAACTATTAAACTACAACCCAGAACCCATGAATCTCGAAGACAGTTGTATAAAAATGTAGCTTATGAGGGGTGACAGTGGGATTGGGAATGCCATAAGGACCAAACTCCACTTTGTCTAGTTTATGGATCGATGTGTAGAAAAGTAGGGGAAGCAAACAAACAGACAAAGGTACCCAGTGTTCTTTTTTACTTCAATTGCTTTTTTTCACTCTAATTATTATTCTTGTTATTTTTGTGTGTGTGCTAATGAAGGTGTCAGGGATTGATTTAGGTGATGAATGTACAACTATGTAATGGTACTGTAAACAATCGAAAGTACAATTTGTTTTGTATGACTGCGTGGTATGTGAATATATCTCAATAAAATGATGATAAAAAAAAAAAAAAAAAAAAAAAATATTAAGTTCTAGGCTACCATCATTCATTAATAAAAGTGTTTGTGCTAAAAAAAAAAAAAAAAAAAAAAAAAAAAAAAATAGGGTGGGATTGGGGGGATATAAAATCAATGAAAACTAGAGACTATACCTAACAGAAACATGGTATTATGCTTCCTTTAATACAATAAAGGCAATATAGAAAAGCTAAATGCATATGGGGGAGGGGTATGGGAAGGATATGTGACTCTTGGCATTGGTAATGTTGTCAGACTCTTTTTTTAATAAATCAATTTTATTGAGATATATTTACATTCCAGCCATTCATACAAAGCATACAGTCAATTGTTCACACTCTACCACCATATAGTTGTCATCCATCACCAAAATTAATTTTTGAACATTTTCATTACCACAAACACAAAAGTAATAAGAATAAAAATTAAAGTAAAAAAGCACAAAGTAGAAAAGAACACTGGTTGCATTTTTTTTTTTTTTTTTTGCCCCCGTTTTTCTACTCATCCATCCATACACTGGACAAAGGGGAGTGAGATCCACATGGCTTTCACAATCACATTGTCACCCTTCATAAGCTACATTTTTATACAATAGTCTTCAAGATTCAAGGGCTCTAGGTTGTAGATTGATAGTTTCAGGTATTTGCTACTAGGTAGTCCAATTCATTAGAACCTAAAAATGGTTATCTATATTGTGCATGAGTGCTCAACAGGTGACCCCTAGCTCCTTTTGTAATCTCTCAGCCACTTAAACTTATTTCATTTCATTTCACTTCCCCCTTTTGGTCAAGAAGAAGTTCTCCATCCCAGGAACCCAGGTCCAGATTCCTCCCTGGGAGTCATATTTCATGTTGCCAGGTGTATTTACACCCCTGGGTGTCAGATACCATGTAGGGGGATGGCAGTGATTTCATCTGCCAAATTGGCTTAGCCAGAGAGAGAGAGGGCCACATCTGAGCAACAAAGAAGTATTCAGGAGGAGACATTTAGGCAAAATTATAAACAGGCCTAACCTCTCCTTTGCAGTAACAGCCTTTCCAAGGGCAAGTCTCATGATTGAGGGCTCAGCCCATGAAACTACTAGACCCCAATGTCTGTGAGCACATCATCAACCATTGAGGTGGGGAAGCCCAACCTCCCGGCGTTCTCCCCCATAAGTGTTCACATTAGAAGTAGCATATTTCTTTTTTTTTTTTTTTTTTTTTTTTTTGCCTGGCTTATTTCACTCAGCATTATGTCTTCGAGGTTCATCCAAGTTGTTATATGTTTCACGACATCGTTCATACTTACTGCTGCATAATATGCCATTGTGTGTATATACTACATTTTATTTATCCACTCATCTGATGAAGGACATTTGGGGTGTTTCCATCTCTTGGCAATTGTGAATAAAGCTACTATGAACATTGGTATGCAGATATCTGTTCAAGTCACTGCTTTCAGAACTTCCGTGTATATGCCAAGAAGTGCTATTGCTGGATAGAAGGGTAACTATATCTAGTTTTGTAAGGAACTGCCAGACTGTCTTCCAGAGTGGCTGAACCATTATACAGTCCCACCAATAATGAATACAAGTTCCAATCTCTCCAAATCCTCTACAGCATTTGTAGTTAGCTGTTTGTTTTATGGCAGCCATTCTAATTGGTGTGAGATGATATCTCATTGTGGTCTTAATTTGCAACACTAATAGCTAGTGAAGCTGAATATTTCTTCATGTGTTTCTTGGCCATTTGTATTTCCCCTTCAGAGAACTGTCTCTTCATGGATTCTGCCCATTTTATAATTGGTCTGTCTGTACTATTGTCATTGAGTTGTAGGATTTCTTTATATATGCAAGATATCAGTCTTTTGTCAGATACTTGGTTTCCAAAAATTGTTCCCATTGAGTTGGCTGCCTCTTCATCTTTTGGACAAATTCCTTTGAGGTACAGAAACTTCTATGCTTGAGGTGTTCCCATTTATGTATTTTTTCATTTGTTGCTTGTGCTTTGGGTGTAATGTCTAGGAAGTGACCTCCTAATACAAGGTCTTGAAGATGTCTCCCTACATTATCTTCTAGGAGTTTTATGGTACTGTCTTTTATATTGAGGTCTTTGATCCACTGAGTTAATTTTTGTGTAGGGTGTGATGTAGTGGTCCTCTTTCATATCCAAGTCTCTCAGCCCCATATGTTGAAAAGACTGTTATGTCTCAATTCAGTGGCTTTGAGGGCCTTATCATAGATCAGTCAGCCATAGATCTGGGGGTTTACCTCTGAATTCTCAATTCAATTCCATTGATTGATATAGCTAACTTTGTGCCAGTACCATGCTGTTTTGACAACTGTGGCTTTATGGTAAGCTTCAAAGTCAGGAAGTGTAAGTCTTCCCACTTTGTTTTTATTTTTAGAGTGTTTTTAGCAATTCAAGACAACTTCCCTTTCCAAATAAATTTGATAACTAGCTTTTCCAAGTCTTCAAAGTAGGTTGTTTGAATTCTGATTGGGATTGCACTGAATTTGTAGATTATTTTGGGTAGAATTACATCTTAATGACATTTAGCCTTCCTATCCATGAACATGGAATATTTTTCTGTCTTTTAAGGTACGTTTCTATTTCTTTTCAGTAGAGTTATATAGTTTTCTGTGTATAGGTCTTTTACATATTTGGTTAAGTTTATTCCTAGGTACTTGAATTTCTTAATTGCTATTGAAAATGGTATCTTTTTCTTCAATGTCTCTTCACTTCTTTCATTTCTAGTGTATAGAAACATTACTGACTTATGTGCATTATTCTTGGATCCTGCTAC
This sequence comes from Choloepus didactylus, assembly GCF_015220235.1. NCBI lineage: Eukaryota > Metazoa > Chordata > Mammalia > Pilosa > Megalonychidae > Choloepus > Choloepus didactylus. The sequence goes on from NC_051315.1 coordinate 1,422,209, forward strand.
TTTGCTAAATTTGTTTATTAGCTCCAGTAGCTGTACTGTCAATTTCTCAGGGTTTTCCAGATATAAGATCATATCATCTGCAAATAATGACAGTTTTACTTCTTCCTTTCCTATTTGGATACCTTTTATTTCTTGTTGTGCTGGACTGCTCTGGCTAGTACTTCTAGCACAATGTTGAAGAACAGTGGTGACAGTGGGCATCCTTGTCTTATTCCTGATCTAGGATGGAAGGCTTTCAGTCTCTCAGCATTGAGTACTATGCTGGCTGTGTGTTTTTCATATATGCTCTTTACCATATTGAGGAAGTTTCCTTCAATTTCTACCTTTTGAAGTGTTTTTATCAATAAGGGATTTTGGATTTTGTTGAATGTTTTTTCAGCATCTATTGAAATGGTCATTTGATTTTTCTCCTGTGATTTGTTAATGTGTTGTATTACATTGATTGATTTGCTCATGTTGAACCATCCTTGCATGCCTGAAGTGGACCCCACTTGTTCATGGTGTATGATTTTTTTTAATGTGTCTTTGTATTCAATTTGCAAGTATTTTGTTGAGAATTTTTGCAACTATATTCATTAGGGAGATTGGCCTGTAGTTTTCCTTTTTTGTGGCACTTTGCCTGGTTTTGGTATTCAATTGATGTTAGCTTCATAAAATGTTAGGCAGTGTTCCATTTTCTTCAATGTTTTGAAAGAGTTTAAGTCAGATTGGTGTCATTTCTTTTTTGAAAGTTGGTAGAATTCCCCTGTGATGCCATCTGGCCCTGGGCATTTATTGGTGGGAAGTTTTTTGATGACTGAGTGGATCTCTTTGCTTGTGATTGGTGGTTTGAGATCTTCTATTTCTTCTCTCATCAGTCTAGGTTGTTCAGATGTTTCCAGGAAATTGTCCATTTCCTCTATATTATCCAGTTTATTGGCATACAGTTGTTCATAGTATCCTCTTATAATTTTTTAATTTTCTTCAGGACCTGCAGTAATGAATTTCTCATTCATTATTTTATTTACATGGGTCTTCTACCTTTCTGATTTTCTCCGTCTAGCTAGGGGCTTGTCAATCTTGTTGATCTTCTCAAAGAACCAAGTCTTGGTGTTATGTATTCTCTCTATTGTTTTGTTGTTGTTGTTCTCTATGTCACTTATTTCTGCTTTAATAGTTGTTATTTCTTTTCTTCTACTTGGTATAGGATTAGTTTGCTGTTCATTTTCTAGCTTCTTCAATTGCTCCATTAGCTCTGTGATTTTAGCTCTTTCTTCCTTTTTGATGCATGTGTTTAGTGCTCTAAACTTTTCCCTCAGTACCAATTTTGCTGTATTCCATAGGGTTTGGTATGTCCTCATTTTCATTCATCTCTATATATTTAGCAATATCTCTTGCTATTTCTTCTTTAACCCACTGATTGTTCAGAAGTGTGTTGTTTAACCTCCAGGTATTTGTGAATTTTCCAAGTCTCAGATGGTTATTGTCTTCTAATTGTATTCCATTGTGGTCAGAGAATGTGCTTTGAATAATTTCAATTTTTTAAAATTTTTTGAGTATTGTTTTATGTCCCAGCATATGGTCTATTCTGGAGAAAGTTCTGTGATCACTAGAGAAGAATGGGTATACTGATGATCTGGGATGTAATGATCTATATATGTCTGTTAAATCCCATTCCTTTATCAGATTGTTTATGTTTTCAGTTTCCTGATTGGTCTTCTCTCTGGTTGATCTATCTATAGGAGAGAATGATGTGTTGAAGTTGCCCACATTTATTGTGGAAACATCAATTGTATCTACTTTTGCAAGTGTTTGTCTCACATATTTTGTGGCAACATTATTGGATGCATAAAGATTTATGATTATTATTTCTTCTCATTGAATTGCCCCTTTTAGTAGCATGTAATGGTGTTCTTTGTCTCCCATAAGAACCTTGCATTAAAAGTCTATTTTATCTGAGATTAATATTGCTACTCCTGCTTTCTTTTGGCTGCAGCTTGCATGAAATATTTTTTCCATCCTTTCACTTTCAATTTCTTTGTGTCCCTATGTCTAAGATGAGTCTCTTGTATGCAACATATTGATAGTTCATATTTTTTATCCATTCTGCCAAACTTTATCTTTTAATTAGGGAGTTTAATCCATTTACATTCAATGTTATTACAGTGAAGGCATTGCTTGAATCAGCCATCTTATCCTTTGGTTTATGTTTGTCAGATATATTTTTTCCCTCTCTCTCTTATTGTCTGTTAATGAAGCAATACTGAATCTCTTTAGTACTGTAAGTTTCTCCATCTCTCTCTCTCCTTTCTTTGTTTCTCTGTCAGTAGGGCTCCCTTTAGTATCTGAAGTAGGGCAGGTCTTTTATTAACAAAATCTCTCAGCATTTGTTCATCTGTGAAAAATTTAAGCTCTCCCTCAAATTTGAAGAAGTGCTTTGCTGGATAAAAAATTCTTGGTTGGAAATTTTTCTCTCTCAGAATTTTAAATACATCACATCACTGCCTTCTCACCTCCATGGTGGCTGCAGAGTAGTTACTACTTAGTCTTATGTTGTTTCCTTTGTATGTGGTGAATTGCTTTTCCCTTGCTGCTTTCAGAACTTGCTCTTTGGCTTCATTATTGGACAGTCTGTTCAGAATATGTCCTAGAGTGGGTTTATTTGCCTTTATTCTATTTGGAGTTCACTGGGCATTTATGCTTTGTGTATTTATATTGTGCAGAAAGTTTGGGAAGTTTCCCTCAACAATTTCCTTGAATACTCTTTCTAGAACTTTACCCTTTTCTTCCCCTTCTGGGACACCAATGAGTCTTATATTTGGATGTTTTACTTTATCTATCATATCCCTGAGGACTATTTCAACTTTTTAATTTTTTTCCCCATTCTTTCTTTTGTTCTTTCCTTTTTCACTTTGTTGTCCTCCAGTATGCTGATTCATTGTTCAACTTCCTCTAGTCTTGTACTATGAGTATCCAGAATCTTTTTAATTTGGTTGATAGTTTCTTTTATTTCCATAAGATTATTTATTTTTCTTATTTACTCTTGCAATTTCTTCTTTATGCTCTTCTAGCATCTTCTTCATGTCCTTTATATCCTGTGCCATGCTCTCATTTGTCTTTAGTTCTTTGATTAATTGTTCCATGTACTGCATCTCCTCTGATCTTTTGATTTGGGTGTTTAGGATTGGGTTATCTATATAATCTGCTTTTTTCATATGCTTTAAAATTTTCTGTTGTTTTTGGCCTCTTGGCATTTGCTTAATTTGATAGGTTTCTTTTAGGATATGTAGGCTAATTGAAAGACTAATCTCCAATTTGTCAGATCTACAGCTTGGCAGTGTACACTTTCTCTAACCAGCAGGTAGTGTCCATGGGCTGCCTATTCCCTTCAAGTCATTTCTCCCCAACTTTGTCTTTGTGGTGTCTGTGGGTCTGATCCTTGTGGGGTTCCAATTGGCACCAAGTTTGAGCTTGTTGTTGGTGTTGTCTGCCCTGAATGTGGGGCATGTGTGTGAGCAGTAAGGGTGGGTGGGCAGCTTTAATAATCATACTTCCCAGGTGTTCCTGGAGATTTAAGGCCATTGCAAGAGTTTAAACCTTCAGTTCAGTCTCACCACAGGTTTTCTCTGCAGCTGACCCACAAGTCCTTGGTATTGGCATATGGTCCCTTGGATTTCCAAGTGGGTCCCTCTTCCAAGCTGTGCCTTCCTAGAGCCTCTGCTGAGGGAAGGCTCTGCTATGTCACAAGTGTGCCCTGTCCCTCAAGGGAAGTTCTGGGCCACTGGGCCATGTAGTGGCATTCCCAGCCTGCTGAAAGGATGGTTGTATGGGGCATGTTAATTTCCCTTTTTCACACAGCTTTGCCTTCCTAGCTCTGGGACATTTAGCTATGGGTGCACAAAAAGCTATTGTCCATGCTCAATAGTGTGGCAGGTGTGCATGATGCTGGAAACACTTCCTGTCACACTGTGTTTTTGGCACAGCTCTGGGCTGTGGCAATGGCACAGGGCGGGAGCATTCCCAGCCCATCAGGAAGATGGCTATAAGAGGCATGGTTATTTTCCCCTTTTAGTTAACTTCTGCCTTCCTCACTCCAAGACACTTAGCAGTGGGTGCATGAAAGGCTATTGTCCATGCCAGATATTGAGGCATGCCCACAGCCCCTTCCTGCTGTGCTTCACTGTGCAGTTCTCACTACCGTATCTGCAGGCACTTTGGGAGTTTTTATAAAAGAACTAGTCTTACTCCAAATGCCAACCCACAGTTTCCCCACACTGCAGCATGACTGCTGGATATTCAGCAGGTTTACTCTCTCATCTCAGGATGCAGACTCCCATTTCACCAAGGGCATGGTACCTGTGGATTTAACAGAAGTTGTCCAGCTGGTGCATCACTGGAACTGGTCTCTGAGTCACTTTCTGGCTTTCATCTAGTATTTTTCATGGAGGTGGTTTTTTGCCCTGTCTCTCCTTAACCACCATCTTCTGTCTGTCTCCTTATTCTACTTCAGGTCAATGCCATATTTCCTTCTCTTGCTTTCTAGCTATCATTTTGTTATTGTTGTTTCATTTCTATCTCTCTTTATTTTTCCTTTTTCTTTTGTCTCTCTGACTTCTTTGACACTTCCTCCTCTTTGTGGAAGAAATGGAGATGCCCTTATATAGGTAGTAGTGATGATGCTGAATACATAAATGCATGACTACACAGGGACCCAACAATTGTTCACTTAGGATGGAATGTATGGTGTGTGAACAAAACCATCTTGAAAGGGTTGATGAAGAAACCTTGAGGGCACTAGATTGAGTGAAATATGACAGACAAATAAAGGCAAATATTGCAGGATCTCACTGATATGAACTAACTATAACATGTACACTCTTAGACATGATATATAAATTACTATGATATAGAGTGAGGCTAAAGATGGGGGAGTGTTGGCTTATTATGAGCATAATGTTCAACTAGGGTGAACTTAAATGTTTGGAAATGGACAAGGGTGATGGTAGCATGTTGTGAGAGTAACTGACAGTGCTGAAAGTTGTGTGAGGGTGGTGGAAAGGGTAAGCTCAGAGTCACAAATGTCACCAGAAGGAAAGTTGGAGATTAAAAGATGGAAATGTATAAAACAGTGAATCTTGTGGTGGACAATGTCTATGATTAACTATACAAATATTAGAAACCTCTTTCATGAACTAGAACAAATGTATGCCATGATAACAAGAAATTAATAATACAGAGGCATATAGGAAAAATATATAACTATTGCAAACTATATACTACAGCTAGTAGTATTTTAACATTCTTTCATCAACAGTAACAAATGTACTATACCAAAACTATGAATCAATAATGGAGTTGGGGGGTGGGTAGGGGTATGGGAGGATTTGAGTATCCTTTTTTTGTCTTTATTTCTTTTCTGGAGAAACAAAAATGTTCTACAAATTGAAAAAAATATTGTGATGATGGATGCACAGCTGTATGATGATATCATGGACAACTGATTGTACTTTTGGATCTTTGGATAGTTGTGTGGTATGTGAACAATCTCAATACATACATAGACATAGACATAGACATAGACATATTCATACATACATGTATACATGTGTGTGTGTGTGTGTGTGTGTGTGTATACACACACTTAACCAGGTGTGATCTCTAGGAAGCCTACTTTAAAAATAAAAACAATAATTAAAAAAAAACAATAAGAATACTCATTGGCTGAAAAATGCAAGGAATAGAGAATGTGCAGAATTAGTAGAGTAAAATAAATAATTATACATCAACAAGAGAAGGAAAAACAAAAGTAGCTACTGACAACAACAAATGTTAGCAGGTGTGAAATATTCTGATATCAGAGTTCTTAGAGTATATTACCAGTAAAGTCCAGATTTTCTAAAAAAAATACAAGACATACAAGAAGGAGGGAAGTATGTCAAAAACTAGTTAGAAAGGCAGCCAGGAGGAACTATCCCTAAGAGGACCCAGATTTTGGACTTAGTAGAAAAAGACTTGAAGTCAACTATGGTAAATGTATTCAAATAATTAAGGGAAAATATGTTTGGAGAATTAAAGAAAATATGACAATAATGTTTTTTCAAATAGATAATATTAATAAAGATACAGACATTTTTAAAAAGAGCCAAATAAATATTTTGGAGTTATAAAGCTTCATAAAAGAAATTAAAACTTCATGAGAAGGGCACAATAGCAAATTTCAGCTGGTAAAAGAAAGACTCAATGAATTAGAAGATCAGTTATTAAGGATTATCCAGTCTGAAGAGTGGAAAGTAAAAAGAATGAATAAAAATGAACAGACTATCAGGGACTTTGGGACACCATCAAGAGCAACTATATGAGTGCAATTAGAGTCTCAGAAGAAAAAGAGAAAAGTGCACAAAATTTTGATGAAATAATTACACCAATCTCCTCAAATTTGATCAATGGTATTAATCTCCACATTAAAGAACCTCAACAGCTCTAAGTAGAAAAACTGAAAGAGACCAATGCCTTGATGCCCCATAGCCAATTTAATAAAAGTTAAAAACAAAGAGAAAACCTCAAAAGCACCAGAAAAGTACAAAGGATCCTCTAAAAGGATCATGTACAAGGATTCCTCAATAAGATTAACAGCTGATTCTCATCCAAAAACATGGAGGCCAGAAGAGAGTGGATGGATGGAATCTTCAAAATATTGAAAGCAAAAGACTTCAAGTAGGAACTTTGTATCTTCTAAATCCTCCTTCAACAACAAAGGGGTACTGAAGACAGTTCCCAATGAAGAAAAACAGTATTTGTTGCATAGGCCTGACTTACAAGAAATACCAAAGGGAGTCTTTCAGGCTGGAATGAATGGAAACTGGATGATATCTTCAGTCCACCTGAGAAAATAAGGCAACTGGAAAAGATAACAACATAGTTATTATAAAAGAAAGTGTAAATCTGTTTCTGTTTGTAACTAGTTTCTTCTATGATTTTTAAAAGACAACTACACAAAAATAACTATAAACTGTGTTAATGTACATAGATGTAATTTGTATAGCAATAATGGTATAAAAGAAGGGAAGGAATTGAGGTTTGTGGAGCAGTTCCTGCATAAATTTTAAACTAAATATTAATCAGAATAAGATTTTTCTAAATTAAGATGGTAATTGTAATCATCAGGGCAACACTAAGAATAAACTAAAATAATAGTAAAAGAAATGATGAAGGAATGCAAAAGGTACACTAGGAAATATCTATTTAAGAAAAAATAAGAGTAATGAAGGAATAGAAACAGACAGACACAGAAAACAAACAGCAAAATGGCAGATTAATTCTGCTTTATTTAATTTACACTAAATGTGCATAGGTTAAAAACTGTATTCACAAGACAGATTTTAGAGAAATGGATAAAATATGCAATCTAGATACTGCTGTTTTCAAGAGGCAAACTTCAGAATCAAAGACACAAATGGGGGGAAAAAGGACAGAAGATACGCCATAGAGCGAATAACCAAAAGAAAAATGGAGTGACTATATTAACATCAGACAAACTAGATTTTAAGGCAAAATAGATACTAGAGGTACTATCTCTGGCTGATGAAGGGATAATCAAAATGTGGTATATACATAAATTAAATTTTATTTGACAATAAAAGAATGAAATACCGATGCATGCTACAACATGGTTGAATGTCAAAAACATTATGCTAAGTGAAAGAAGTCAGTCGCAAAAAAATGACATATTGTATGGTAGCATTTACATGAATTGTCCATAATCTAAATCCATACAAACAGAAAGTAGATTATAGTTGTCTGGCCTGAGGGTTGTAGAGGGTGGAGATGAACGGGGGAATTTCAAGTATGGGGAAGTACTGCTGATATGTATGGAGTTTTTTTGTAGAGTTGAAAGGTTCTAAAATCAGATTGTGGTGAGGGTTGCACAATTATATGAATCTACTAAAAACACTGAATTTTACCCTTTAAATGGGTGCATTTTATAGTATATGGAATATATTGCAAAAAAAGTGTAAAAGCTTTTCAAAAAGATTTCACAGACATAAAATCTAAAATAAAAAAGATTGGTCATATAAGGTACAAGTTATGTTTTTATTGTTGTCAGTTTTCAGAAGTAATTAGATTTGAAAAAAAAATTTTGTGACTGATTTCTATTAGTTTTCCTGATAATTTTTGTCTCCTTTGGATTCTTCAGGCTTTTGGGAATCTGAGAGACACAGAATGTTACAGCTTAAGTACACAAAAATAATAGAAATAGTTTATTTCACCTATGACATTGATATTACTTGTGACCTTTTGGAGGAGAGCATGAGATTATCTACACATTTGATTAGAGAATTTTGGAAAAGCCCCAATTCTAATCCAGGTGACCTGGCAAAACCTCACAGAAGCAGCAGTAGAAATGACTCTAATTTAGTGATCTGAGTCCTAGCACAACTTTTCTGGAGAAACATTACATAAGAAGTCCAATTGCCAATCAGGTAAGTAACACCAAAAACACTTTGTTCCAGTACACTGTTGCTGCATAACAACCCACCTCAAATTTATGGACATAAACAGCAACCAGTTTATTAGGCTCACAGATTCTGTGGCTCAGGAATTAAGACATGACACAGCTGGGGTGCCTAATTGCTGCTCCACAATGTCTAGAGCTTGAGGTGTTAAACTCAAAAGGTAAGGAGTGACTTGAATAGCTGCAAGCTATAGTCATCCAGATGCTTCTTCCATGATAGATCTGGTTCTGGGCTGTAAGGTCTTGAAAGCTGGACTCAACTGGGACTGTTCACCAGATGGTTCATGTGCTTGGACTTACTCACAGAATGGTGGTCCAGGGTAGTAGATTCTTCACTGGGACCTGGAGCTTCATGACTGAAAGGTAAAGTAAACCTCTACCTTCAGAAGTCACGGAGTGTCCTTCCACCCATTTCCATTGCTTGATGCATTCACAAGCCCAACAAAATTCAAGAGCAGGACACATGAGGCAAGGAGTGTTAAAGAATTTGCAGCTATGTTTTAAGACTGCTAAACTCTTCAGGGGGCACAACCACTCAATCAAAAAGATTCAGTCACTAGACCCATGCTAGCTTGAGACAAAAATGATCAGGTTCCATTTAGGCCTATCTGAAATATGACTCAAAATTATTCCACATTTATGGACCCATCTGGGTTGGGTTACTATGATCTAGATACATACTATGATCTAGCTTCCCCTTTGATTGGCCCTAGGAAAATTTCTTAATGTCCCTGATTCCTGATATGTAACACAGGGATAGTAAAGACTTGCTGAATTATTGTGACATCTGGAGATATATGCATAAATATATACCCAACTCAAATACCCACTAAATGCTAGTTGTGATTAACATGTCAAATGAAATTAGAATGCAAATTATGTTTAATAACTATAAATCCTAAACAGCAGCCTAAATTCACAGGTCTTTGTTGTTCATGGAGATTGCCTCAGATCCTAATTTACCTTGCTTGAAAAATTTTTCCCTTGTACAAGGAAATGCTAATCCTCCATGTAACACAGAGTACAGCTCTTATTCTCAGACACTGGACATTGTCATCGTCCCATAGTCACCACAACTGAAGCCATTTATAGATGCAATGCAAAAATAATTAGATGAAAATCACTCCCTGCCCCGTGCAGTGTGGGGTCCCTAGATGTCCAGGTGAGAGGTGAGATTCACACAAGAGTTTTTGTGGCACCATCTCTGCTCACTGTGGCCATGTCTGGCATGGCTTAAGACAGAGTGGATATTTTTATGTTTTTATTTTTAATTCAAAATTATTATTATCAAAGTTAAAGCTATTCTATTCTTTTCCATTCATGTTACCTCAGGAATCCCACAAATAGCTCAGAGAACTTCCAACAAATTGCCTATATTTGTCCTTTCCACCCCACACCACCACAACCCATGGTTTTCTTTTGAGAATAGATTCTGCCTCAGAACTTAGTTTGGCAACTATTGAGTCATGAGACCCTTTTCAATGAAGACATGTGACAGTGATTTCTGGCCTGAAGAATTCAGTTAGAAGCAGATGAGGTGTCTGGGGGAATCTCCAGGGACAGAAGAAATGATTAAACAGGCCCTGGAGCTGCACCTCCTCACACCCTTCACTTGACCAGCCTTGGCTGTGGAAGAGACTGAGGCTTGTGCTCTAATGACTCTACACTGGCTCCAGAATTTCCCAATTGTCAGTGGATTTAAACATCTTTTGATACATGTCAACTACTCTCATGCTAAAATACCAAAATTCACTTCTATAGCACTTCTCCCCCTTGAATAATATCCTGAGTGGTGGGGAAACATTATTTAAATTGAACTAAAAATTCCCTACTTGTTTTGCTGCAAGCCAGGGTCTCCTCAAGCCAAGAAAAACTGTGTACTATGATGTGAAGTGAAGTGGCAGGCAGCTCTGGGATATTTTATTGTATGGGATTTAAAAGAAAGTCCAACATTATCTAAGCAGAGAGTGCTACTGATTTTCAAGCATGGAAAAGCTAGAGGTTATTACCTGTTGTAGAAAAAAGGGGGATAAACCAGGACAATCCAGAAATCAAGGAAGTTGGACCCCGTAATCCACAACAAAGCTGGGTCTGGGGAAGGTGATTTTTCTTTCTATGTATCAATTAGTCGAATTGTTTTTGCCATTACAGGACCACAGTTAGGAGAGAGAGTGGGAACCTTCTGAGGCAATTATCATTAATAAAGACTGTAGGGTGAGTGAGGTGACTGGACCAAGGGAGGCAGCTGAAGTCCAAAAGTAGGAAGGAGGGCCCAGGAAGTAGCACATCAGGTGGGAGATGAGTTAGAACCCTGAACAGGAAAGAGACTGAGGACTCCAACATTTGTCAGATAAGAATGCAGGCTCAGAGTGACTGGACATTTTTTTAACCTGCCTGGACTCTGCTCCTCCATACAGTGAAGATTAATGTCTACTTCCTGGGACTTTCATGAGGATTATGTATGTTACATACCTACAAAGGCAGCACCTGTCATCATGCATGAGACATAACAGAAAGTGCAGTAAAGAGCAACTATTAATACAATCACCTCCTCCTCATCACCAATGACACTACATACCCATTCATGAAAATAAAATTTGGCACTTCAAGAGGAACATGGATAACACAGAGAAGCAACAGATTGCAAAAGAGGTCATGGGACTAAAGAAAACAAAATATACTCAGTAGGATATGACCTTGTCTTTAAACCATTGCTTTGCAACAAAACAAATCATGATCTAAGTAAAATTTAGTGTTCAAAGCAAAGAAGTAATAACACAATATGCTATGCAGTTTGTAACATATGTTGAAATAAACAGTGTAACATCATAAAGGATGGAGGAATGGAAGTATTCTAGTAAAAGTTTCTTGCACTGTATATGAAGATATATATTATTCATAGGGAGATTGAAATAAGTTAAAAATTTGTACTAAGAAAACTAGTGAAACTATCGACAATCATAAAGTTGGTGTAGCTAGTAAGTCAATAATGGAGATATAATTGAATCCTGAAAAATACTCAATTACCCTAAAGTAAAACAAGAAAAAGAAAAGAGAAACAAGAATAAATAGGAACAGATGTGGCCTGTCTCTCTCTAATCCCTCAGCAGGTTAACTCACTGCCCTCCCCCCTACATGGGATATGACCCACAGGGGTGTAAATCTCCCTGGCAATGTGGGACATGACTCCCAGGGATGACCCTGGTCCTGGCAAATTGGGATTGAGAAAGCCTTCCTGACCAAAAGGGGAAAAGAAATGAAACAAAAGACTTTCAGTGAATGCTTCTGTAACATCACCCTTTAAAGATTCAGAGTAGTCCCAAGTAACCTATGCATTCTTAATAACTCTGATTAATCAGTGTTGAATTACATAATTTGGAACATATTCACATTTCCAGCCAATGTTGCTAAGTGGAGAAATAATTCAATGCTTTAATTGAACAAAAGTGATATTCTTATATATTCTGTCTCATTTACATATGTGAGTCCCACTATATTTTTATTGGAATGTGCTGGTCTTGTGTCCAATTCTTCATTAAACTTTACTCTGGAGTCAGGCACTGTGCAAAACCCTGGAGATTATGACCTCTCAATAGGTTCAAAACTTCATGCTTTTAAGGAGGTTTTGAGGAACTTACATTCAGCCACACAAATGGAACTCAGTATTGGTGGTTAAAATTATTACTGTTACTACTTCCTTATTGTGTGTGAGGCTGTGCAAGCGTTCAGGCTTCAGGAGAAGTGGGAATCATCTAACCTATTCATACAGCTGATGCATTTCTGGATCAGGGGGTGCACTGCACTCAAGGAGAGTGGTTCCTGGAGCTGGTGGGTCCCAGAGGCAGCAGTGGGGTTGTGGAATATCCATCTGCCTGGATCTCTGACCTCAGTGAGCCCTGAGTGATTCTAACTCTGCTGGTATGAAGGGATGTTTATGGATGGGAGCTTCGTGGACTGCTGACTTGGATGGTTCAGAGACATGGGGGATGCCTGTGTTTTTGCTGAATTTTCTGAGAACTGATTGGCTTTTACACCGTTTCACCCCCACATAGCTTTCCAGGGACCTGGGACCTCCCTGTAGGTGCAGATCACTGGTGATTCATTTGAGGGTCTCCTGCCAAGAGCTCTCAAGGTTTAACAGGTTTCCACCAGAGCTTATCATCTTCCTTCTCCCCCCTCTCTCAGTTTCTTCACTTCTCAGTGTTAGATGCTAAATGGACTTGGATGGGCTCTTTTGGGTTTCTCTGCTCCTTCCTGGCCATTGCCTGTGCTGGCTCCACAAATAAAACCTGAGATGACAGCAGTGGAATTTATGAAGATCAGTTAGAAAGGAGGTATGTAGACATGGGGGCAGGTGGGAGAGGGGTTGTTCATATGGAGTTGACCCTAGAAATGCTGAAGTCTCTCTTTCCAGGACTAATTGCATAAATGGTAGGGCCAGGAACTTTGCAATTACAAAGACAAAATATGCCAAGATTATCCAAAGAAAAATAGTTTATTTGTCCCTGGAAACCTAGGATTGGAAGTGGACTGTGGGGGTCATCAGCCTCTTGCCCTGCACAGCCCCATAGTTCAGTTTCCCTGAGGATGGCCTCAGCCTTCATTGGGTTGGGTGCAATTATTCAAAGCCATTCCTAGGCACCTAATGGGATCATGATCACCAGAGAGAATTTATCAAGAGAATTCCTCCTATGGTTTTCTTTCTCATGTTTTACTAGTAGAGGAGAGTGGAATCGATGCAAGCTTAGTAACACTTTCAAGATCTCAAAAAAAGGCTTTTTTCTTCCTTTTGCACAGTTGTCATCCCCAGAGTAGATGTGCGTAGAGTCTCCCATGACATGAGTGAGAGTCATGGAAGTTTATATTGTACGGTTGGGATGAGGCACCCTCTGGGGTCAAAAGGAGCTGATCACAAAAGGCAAATATGCTCCTAAAATCAGACTTGCTTGCCTGAGAATTACACATGCATAAGTTCCTCTCCACGTGATTGGAAACATTCTCCTTTCAGCCATGAAATTTAAAGGAATAAGAAATAAATTTCTTAAAATATCATTGTTTTGTCATACACACACACGTGCACACACATACCTACCTACTAATTTCAGAATCTCTATAAACACACTGATAATGGCTGAAACATATTGAAACCTGGATGTAAAGTTCACTACATCTGATTCCCCATGCAGTGTGGCTTCTTGGAGTCCTCCTGAGTTGAGGGCAGTGCCCTGCACAGGTGGAGTTTCTTGGAGGTGAGTGGTGTGTAGCCAAAACTCAACTCCTGTCATGCCTGGTGCGGTGCTGACCTGAAAATAAACTCAAGTCATACTCCATTATTAGATGCACTTTTATTTAAGAAATGTAGCATGCTGCTATTCAAATACTGTCCCTGGAAGTCAAACAATAGCCAAGGTGAGCTGGTAATGGCAAGTGTATTAGTCAGGATTAGAAAGAGAGGGTGTGGGGAGAAACTAGAGAAAGAGGGAGAAGGAGAGGAAGATAGAGGGACAAGGATAGAGAGATACTTATTATTGGAACTGGCTCAAGCAGCCATGGGGATTGGCAAATCTGAATTCCATAGGGAAGTTTCCAATTTGGAAACCCCAATGAAGATGAAGTTGAATTCCCCAGGAGAAGCTGGGTGGCTGAAGTAGAGACAAAAGTTCTTTCTGGGTTCTGAAGTCCTCAGTTCTGGCTTTGTGACCCCCAACTGATTGGATGAGGAGACTGCCATCATTGCTGAGGGCAATCTCATTTGTTGATTTTAGATGCAATCAGCTGTAGATGCAAGTGACTGACTATAGATGCAAATCCATCTATGAAATACTCTCACAGTGACATTCAGGCCCGTGCTTCCTTGACCAAATAGCTGGGCACCATTACCTAGTGAAGCTGACACATGAACTTAACCACAACACTAAGGTGGGAGTGCCTAGAAAATGTTCCATTTCCTTCCTGTATGCAGGAAGGATCACTTGACAAAATGACAACTCCCCAAATTAGAAACTTTTCATCTGATACTGAGGAATATTATTACTAAATTCAGGGAGAGGAAAAATAAAACAGGTGTGTTACAAAGAAATGGTATTTGGGAAACACTGGGAATGCTATTCAGAAATAATACAGTTTGTCCAACTCACCAATCTCAGTCTTCTGGAACTAGCCCAGACAATGGGCTTTTGAGGGATGTGGGCAGGATGCTATCCTCAGAGTTCTAGCCAAGGGAAGCATCCATGTTCAAAAGTTTCATTTCTCCCTTAGCTTTTCCCCATTGCCCAAACAATCAACTCCAGGGTAATTAGGCAAAAGCAATTTTGAGGACAATGAAAAAACCAAGGCTGCCAAACAATGGACTGAGCTGACCGCAACTATGACCAGCTCCTTGAACACACAGACATGCCCTTAAATGCACACAGTTTGGCTTTCACAGAACTTTGAATTTATGATGCCATAACTGGAGATTCATATGAATGTTCATCTGGTCAGATCCAGGTCCACTGAGATTGGCTGCAGTTTGTAATGAGGAAAAGCAAACAGCAGACTGGCTGTTTTGGAATATAATGTTTACACCCTCTGGAGAACAGTCAGTACTTGAAACCTGACTTTTCGGGGGGGAGGATAATCTGGCTTTTGGGCATCATTCCTGTCCCTGAGTGTTCTGGAGAACACTGAGTGATAGTATTTGCCTGATGGACAGAGGTGAGTGTTGTGATGATATGTGCACCAAGTAGACTCAGTCTGCATCATTCATTCATCTCAGCCTGACACAGCCTCACCTGCAGCATGTGGCATGATATGAAATCATCTAAAAAGTATGTCTAGGAATGTCAGATTACTTTATTGCTTTTAAATAAAATTCAATTTTACCTCCAGTGGAAGGGAATTCAACCTTCTCTGTTATTGGTGGGGACATCTGGCATTCAGAGTGATTGCATTTCCCTGCCTCTCCTGGAGTTAGTTTGGTGCCATGTGACAAAATCTGTTCAGCAAACCATGGGCAAGAGTGTGGGTCACTTCTGAGCTGAGGCTGCCTAATGCCTCAGTACTTCCTCAGGCTCTCTCTTCCCTGCCTCCACAAGCTTCAGAGGTATGATTTCAAGATGGGATCACTTCATAGACAAGTGGGCCATCAGATCTACACCCAACTTTCTGCAAGCAACTAGGAAATGTTTGTCAAGCTGAGTTGGGGACATTTAGGACATAAATTATCTACATGCAGCAGTGTTCTTTGACTAATTCTGTTCTCCAGGGTCATGCATGTGGGAAAGCCTTCCACCATGGCAGGAAGGTGAGATAAGGACCCTTCCATCACACTCCATCAGGACCCTCAGTGTATAAGTTCCATGGACCCATGTAAAGTGGGAATCTTTGCTGCTTCCACACCACACCAATGGGTCAGCAGGATTTACTCATGACAAGAGTAGCACTGGACAAAAGGAGGATTCATCACCTCAACCTACAGATTGGGAGCAATTAGGCAGAGCTCAGGCAAAACCATTTCTCACGGCAGGTTACAAGGAACTGTTGTCATCACCCTTAGGATCTGGGGCTGCTGCCACCACCCACACCCAGCTCAGAATGAAGGCCAGAGCATCCTCAGGAGGGAGAAGAGATTGTTCTTTTTCTGCCCACCCTGTGCCCCCGTGCTTCTGAAATATGGGCAACAGGACCTGGAAGGCAATGGAGAAAAATTAAAAGCTCCTACCCCAAACTGATGCATGCATTTAATGAAATTCCTAGCACAATCCCATCAACATTTTTCATAGCCAATGAGAAGCTTATTCTCAAATTTATATGGAAAGACATGGGCCCTAGAATAGCTACAATGGTGTTGAAAGGAAGAATAAAGCAGGTGAATTACTCAATAATAGAGTGCCACATTGGTGGAGGGAAAGATCAATGGAATAGAACAGAAGATCCATAAATTAATCACACTGATAGGCCCAAGTGATTTTGGTTGAAGGCACAAAAGCAAATCAGTAGACTAAGGATTGCATTTTCAACACATGGTGACTCTATAATTATTTCAAAATGAAAAGTACAAACCGAAAAGCTTCCAGATGCAAGCTGGCAGCTTGGACTACTTGTTTACAGAGTCCTGCCAGCAGGAGTCTGCCCTTTCTCTGAGTCTTCCCTCATGGTCTGGTGACAGTAAAGTCGGGAGTGTTGCTTTGGCTGACTGACAATCCCAGTTAAGCAGCTCTCCTGGATGTGGGGCTTCATGTGGACTGCAGAATTCATTCATGTATTTACCCTTTGCTCATTCGTTAAACAGTCAACCAGTGAGCGCCTGCTGTGCTCCAGGCCTCTGCTGGGACTCTGGGTGCTGTACCTGGACTTTGCCTGCAAGAAGCCCTCACCATTGCTCCCCTGTTGCTCATGTGTGGCCTGGTAGAGCATTACTAAGGGCAGTGGGGATGAGTGCAGGATGTGGTGGGGTCCCAGGTAGGGCAACCAACCAGGTTCAGGGTTCAGAAACTCACACCAAGAGAGGTAGATATTTCCAGGCATTGTTGCAGGTGGAGAAGAGTCTGTGCACAAAGGCACAGTGGCAAGAGACCATGTTACCTCAGGCACCTTGAAACCATGTGTGGGGTGTGGTGAGCTCAGTCAGGAGAAGAGCTGCAGCACAGCCTGGGGCAGTGTCCTGAGGATAAGATGAGAGCCATCCAAGGTCAGCCAGATCAGGCCACCCATTGGAAAGGGGCTGGACAATGTAGGATGGAGGTGCCGGGGGAGCAAGTTCAGAGTAAAGATGGGAAGCAGGGCCTGGGGTAATTCCAGTAACATCAGCAGCTTTTTATAGAATTTTCTAGCCATAGGCTTGACATGGCCAGAAAGTTCAGCAGGCAGCTGGCAAGTAGGCACCTCCAGGAAAATGACCAGGCATCACAACGCTGGCAACACCATCCTGGCCCTGGTGAGAGCATTTGGGTATACAATAGGCTTTGGCACTCAGGGTTCCACTAATTAGTGGCATTCACTAATTAGTAGCAATAGTATAGGGTGACCAAAATTCTGGTTCTGAAATTACATGGCTTCTCTTCTGGTTCTGGCTCTGCTCCTCACTAGCAAGTTGACCTTGAGCAAGCCACTTAATTTCTCAGATGTTCAATGTTACAA
The DNA here is from genome assembly GCF_015220235.1 of Choloepus didactylus. NCBI lineage: Eukaryota > Metazoa > Chordata > Mammalia > Pilosa > Megalonychidae > Choloepus > Choloepus didactylus. The sequence goes on from NC_051315.1 coordinate 1,439,820, forward strand.
CCCCCAAAATAGACATAAAGTTGACAGCTACACTACAGTATTGTGGTGATGATTAAATAAGTCCCCATAAGGAAAGGACTGATCAGAGTCCCAGGCAAACAAAGGTACTAGTTACTTATGATTGTGGCAACACATTATTAAACTATTATAAAAACATTTTTATCCCATAGCTCACTAATCCTTGTGAAGTCTTTTCTTGTGTTCCTATAGCACCCCTCTCTGGAGAGCTGAGCTTTCCCACATTAGGTCCCTCATCCCCACCAATTGCCCTAGATAATTCTGGGACAGAGACCCAGCTGTCCATGCAGATGCACTGTAAGGGGATTTTCCAAGTGCTCCAGTGCAGGGTCCAGGTGACCAGATGTATTTTTCAAATGTAACCCATTCTTTTCCTTCAGTCCTTTTTATGGGCTTGGATACAAGTCAAATCCTTCACCTCCCTTACCTAGTGAAGCCCCTCTCTATATCCTCATTCTTTGTAAGTGAGACACCATAAAGAGAGGTCCCTGAGGGCACACAGAATCATGGGAGCAAGAAAAGGTATTTCACAGCATTGGGGAACATCCTTTGATTTTTTCCAGGACCACATTTTTCCTTGGGTTTGCTTTGTGTTCCAGTTGAAGTATTAGAAAAAAAATCATGCATAGGGGCTCCATGTATCCTTTTGAAGAGGTAAAACAGAACCAGCTGAGCCTACTCAACTCACAGAGGTGCTATAAATACCTGCCTGGCTGTAAAAGAGCAACTTCTCTGATGCAGCAAGTGAGACTATTGAGAGCTATGTGGGAATACAACCCCTGTCCCAAGACAGATGCTTCTCAAACTCACTCTTGCTCTAGCCTGTTATTCTGGTGCCTGCATGAAGATGAGAAGCAGAACTTGACATGAGGGCTCTGAGAAAGCCCAAGCCTTGGATGAGCTGCTGCCTGAGGTCTGGAGTCACCCAGTTTAAATGAAAGAGAGAACTTGGTGGATAGCCTCTGGGTGCCAAGGCAGCACTGCAGTAGGATGCTGAGGGTGATGGCATGGGATCCTACCCCCTTATCTGCTTGGACAATCAAAGTCCTAAGTCAATCTACCTTACTAGATTCCAGCCATCAGACTATTCATGAGCCCCTCAGCGTCTCTACTTAGGTTCTCCCCTGCCTTTGGAATGCTCCCCCCACTTGAGCCTTCTGCCCCTCAGGCATCAAGAGTTAATTTATAGAAAGTTCCAGATTCATAAGTTCCCTAGTAAATGTCAAGTTCCTTCCCATCTCTCTAGAGTGGTCTTCAGTCCTTCAACATTACTGAGCAGCCCACCATTTCTTGGTTTTCCTCCCAATTCTCTATCTTCCCTGTCTTTTTATTTTTTTTTTATTTTTTAATTTTTATTTTTTTTCCTTGTGTTTTCCAGCTTCTGGAGGCGGTCCACTTTCCTGGACTCATGGGCCCGTCCTGTGTTCAAAGCCAGCATTGTCATGTCGAGTCCTTTTTTTTTTTTTATCTTCATTTTATTCAGATATATTCACATACCACACAGTCATACAAAACAAATCATACATTCAATTGTTCACAGTACCATTACATAGTTGTACATTCATCACCTAAATCAATCCCTGACACTTTCATTAGCACACACACAAAAATAACAAGAATAATAATTAATGTGAAAAAGAGCAATTGAAGTAAAAAAGAACACTGGGTGCCTTTGTCTGTTTGTTTCCTTCCCCTATTTTTCTACTCATCCATCCATAAACTAGACAAAGGGGAGTGTGGTCCTTATGGCTTTCCAAATCCCATTGTCACCCCTCACAAGCTACATTTTTATACAATTGTCTTTGAGATTCATGTGTTCTGGGTTGTAGGTTGATAGTTTCAGGTATCCACCACCAGCTACCCCAATTCTTTGGAACCTAAAAAGGGTTGTCTAAAGTGTGCGTAAGAGTGCCCACCAGAGTGACCTCTCAGCTCCTTTTGGAATCTCTCTGCCACTGAAGCTTATTTCATTTCCTTTCACATCCCCCTTTTCATCAAGAAGATGTTCTCCATCCCATGATGCCAGGTCTACATTCCTCCCAGGGAGTCATTCCACGTTGCCAGGGAGATTCACTCCCCTGGGTGTCTGATCCCACGTAGGGGGGAGGGCAGTGATTTCACCTTTCAAGTTGGCTTAGTTAGAGAGAGAGGGCCACATCTGAGCAACAAAGAGTCATTCGGGAGGAGGCTCTTAGGCACAATTATAGGGAGGCCTAGCCTCTCCTTTGCAGCAACCATCTTCCCAAGAATAAAACCTATGGTAGAGGGTTCAACCCATCAAACCACCAGTCCCCTATGTCTGTGGTCATGTTAGCAACCATCGAGGTGGGGTAGGCCAATACCCCTGCATTCTCCACAGGCTCCTCAAGGGGGCTCTACATATTTTTTCACTTGTTTTTTTTCAACTTTTCCTTTTTTTAAAAAATCAACTGTATGAAAAAAATTAAAAAAACAAACAAAAAATAAAATAAAAGAACATTTCAAAGAGACCATAACAAGGGAGTAAGAAAAAGACAACTAACCTAAGATAACTGCTTTACTTCCAACATGTTCCTACTTTACCCCAAGAAAGTTACCTAATATAGCAACATTTCTGTGAACTTGTTCCTACTATATCCATCAGAAATTAACAGACCATAGTCATTCCTGGGCATCCCCAGAATGTTAAATAGCTTATCTGTTCTTCTTGGATTATTGTTCCCCCTTTCTTAATTGCTCTCTATTGCTAGTTCCCCTACATTCTACATTATAAACCATTTGTTTTACATTTTTCAAAGTTCACATTAGTGGTAGCATATAATATTTCTCTTTTTGTGCCTGGCTTATTTCACTTAGTCTTATGTCTTCAAGGTTCATCCATGTTGTCATATGTTTCACAAGATCGTTCCTTCTTAGTGCCGTGTAGTATTCCATCGTGTGTATATACCACATTTTATTTATCCACTCATCTGCTGAAAGACATTTGGGTTGTTCCCATCTCTTGGCAATTGTGAATAATGCTGCTATGAACATTAGCATGCAGATATCTGTTCGTGTCACTGCTTTCCGATCTTCCGGGTATATACCGAGAAGTGCAATCGCTGGATCGAATGGTAACTCTATATCTAGTTTTCTAAGGAACTGCCAGACAGACTTCCAGAGTGGCTGGACAATTATACAGTCCCACCAACAATGAATAAGAGTTCCAATTTCTCCACATCCCCTCCAGCATTTGTAGTTTCCAGTTTGTTTAATGGCAGCCATTCTAATTGCTGTTAGATGGTATCTCATTGTGGTCTTAATTTGCATCTCTCTAATAGCTAGTGAAGCTGAACATTTTTCCATGTGTTTCTTGGCCATTTGTATTTCCTCTTCAGAGAACTGTCTTTTCATATCTTTTGCCCATTTTATAATTGGGCTGTCTGTACTATTGTCATTGAGTTGTAGGATTTCTTTGTATATGCAAGATATCAGTCTTTTGTCAGATACATGGTTTCCAAAAATTTTTTCCCATTGAGTTGGCTGCCTCTTTATCTTTTTGAGAAATTCCTTTGAGGTGCAGAAACTTCTAAGCTTGAGGAGTTCCCATTTATCTATTTTTTCTTTTGTTGCTTGTGCTTTGGGTGTAAAGTCTAGCAAGTGGCCGCCTAATACAAGGTCTTAAAGATGTTTTCCTACCTTATCTTCTAGGAGTTTTATGGTACTTTCTTTTATATTGAGATCTTTTATCCATTTTGAGTTAATTTTTGTGTAGGGTGTGAGGTAGGGGTCCACTATCATTCTTTTGGATATGGATACCCAACTCCCAGGCCCGGGCTCTTCACTATCTCAGAGTTGACACCAATTTCAGTGTTTTAGCAACAGCTGCCAACACTTTTTTCCTCCTACAAATATTCATGGGGCACCTATGAGTGCCAGGTTTTGAGAATACTCAGAGTGGATAGAAAATGAGTAAATAAGTCAGAGGCTGCATATATGAATAGGAAAGAGGATTCCAGAATAGGAGCCCTGAGAATAAAATAACACAGAGTAATGAGACAAGGAGTGACGGAAAAGGGACCCACTTTACACTGGGCATTCAGGAAAGCTTCTTTGGGGCTGACACTTTGTTGTGCCCTGAGTAATGAGCAGGGACAGCCATGTGGGGACCTGGGAGAGGGTTCCAGGCAGAGCCAGGACCACCACATTACATCAAGCTGGCTCCCCCTCCCACCTGCTGTTAGTGGGACCTGAGAACCGGGCTCCCCATTCTTGGATTTTTGGTGGAATATTTCAGTGTCTGTGTAACAGTGTTTTCCTTCTGGAAACAGATGATGACAAAGTGGTTCTTGTACAGAGAGAAGCCTCAGCCTTCCTAGGAGCAGAGGTTCTTACCCCCTGGCCAACTGGGGTCTGGAGTAACTGCAGATGGGTCAGTTAGCACAGGGGGTGGTGAATGTCCCCCTGCTTGCTCCCAGCATAGATTTGTAGTCTGCATCCTTTGCAGAAATGATCAGGATGATCATTCTTTAAAAATAATTCAAACCCACCAAACCAAAATGATTTACATAGTCCCTGTACTCTTTTGCCTAAAACATAGGAGAGAGAAAGGAACCCATTTACTTGCTTAGGAATAAATGACTGGAGTAGGAGGAGATGGAGGAATGTAGCTGGGCAGTGAGAGGGTGGGTAGGTGGGGAGTGTGAATCCAGGATGCCTGGACAGGCCATGGCTGGGGGTTGGAAGGCAGCTACAGTTCAGCAGGTCCAGGACAGGAAGGAAAGTCCAGCCAAGACATGAATGTCATTGAGCAAAACAGTCACCGGAATCTGAGATCAGGGAGGACGAGATGAAGCCCAGGGGCTCCTGGTGACCAGGGCTGCAGGAACAGTGGGGCTGTGGGTGCAGATCCCAGGGTTAGCACTCAGGGAGGAAAGAGGAGCAGGCAGAGTGAATGCAGACACGGAGGAACCGTGGACAGTCCCGGGACCTAAGGGATGATGACAGCACCACTGGTTACTGAGTGTAGCCCAGGAGCAGCTGCAGGAGGCTCTGGGGGTCCCAGCTGCTTTCTCAGCATTTGGCCCCTGCTTTTGCCCCAACCCTCCCTGCTGCACTGGGGACCACCCCAGACCCTTCTTCTCAGGAAGAGTGTCACATTCCCCTCTGGCTCCTCTTGCTGCTGCAGCTTCAGGCTGCTTCCTTGTCAATCCTTGTCCTTGATGTTGAGTCCACATCTCAGGTGTCATCCTCATTTCTGTCCTATCCCTCATCTGCGCCAGGAAATTTTACCAGGAAACTCGATGCTCATTTGGGCAATGTTTTTGCTTGCATGAAAAGAAACTGACCTTAGCTGATCATTTCAAGAAAAAGCATTGGGCCATCTGTAGAATCCCAAGGAAGACTACAGAACAGCGTATGGACAATGTTCACGCACCAGGGAGGCTGAGCCATGGGTGGGACAGCTGCCAAGATCACTCCAAGAGCCAGTTTTGTGCCAGCCCCATGACCACACTGCTCCAGCTGGAGACACCACCTGCCCTGCAGAGATGGCTGTGCTCATGGACACTGACCTCCACCTCTGCTACCCCAGGAGCCCAGCTGTACTGGTGCTGGGCAAGTCTGGAGAAGGGTGGCTTGCTTCCCAGGTTGGTGAGAGAGTGAGTGCCAGTTTTAGTGTAGGAAGCAGAAGCTGCAAGGCCAGCTCAGTCTGGGCAGCTGCTCCTGGGGGCAGAGAACATCCACTGCCTCAGGTCCAGCACCTTCCGCCTTTCACCGAGCATCCTCACCTGTGTTCCTGCTTTAAGGTCCTAGTGCATATTCCTCCCATTTTGTGTTAGAAGAAGCCAAGACTGAGAGAGAGTGACCACTCAGATCACAAGGCAGTGCCACAGTCCTGAGGCTTCCTACCTTGAGCCCTGGCTTTGTTTGCCATAAATAGCTGCAAAAAGTTGTGTGGAAGACAGACAGGTGGTTAGAAATAAGTAAGCTCCTTTGCATCATAATAGAGGAGTGAGATCACATTTTAAGATATACTTATGTGAATTAGTAAGATTTTAGTGTAGAATAAAAAAAAATCTTTCAACCTTGAGGCAAAGCTTGTGGGGTTCCCTTGGTAGACAGAAGTATCTGAAAGGGAACCAAGATTCCTAAATCGGAAGAGAACATGACCTAGGCAGATCGTGCCCACTCTGCAGGTCTCAAGGACTCACATATAACACACCCCAGTTCCCCTACCCCTGGCAGCACCCACCCCACATGCAAAGCCCCCTCCAACACCACCCTCCACATATGCATAGCTTACAGGAAAATGAGCATATTTTAGCATTGGAACAGTCAATAAAACTCCACCAAATTCTTACCTGGTGACAGGCCTTATGTTAATATTCAGGTTAAAAAATGGTTTAGTGAATTAACTGCACTCAAGGGACTTGCATTCCAGCAGAAGAAACAAAAACATATACCAACAATTACCATACCTCAGGGATTGGCTCTAATATAAAATACACCTTATATCGCAAAGGAAGGAATATTTGAATTGGATCTAGTAGACCATCTAGTTGTTTTACAGGCAAAGAGGAAATGGGGAGGAGTGGGTGGGAGAGAAGGTGCTGACAGTGAAAACGCCATGGAGCAAAGGCACAGAAGCACTGGATTTGGGAGTTTAGAGTTTGCTGAACCCCAAGCACAGGAGTTTTGAGGGTTTTGGCAAACAAAAAGATATGAAAAATATGGAGGACAACTTCTGACAGGTGGTACATGAAATGTGGGTAGTAAATTTAAGTGGATGGTGCACAGTTAAGGGAAGAGCTGGTGATGAGTGGGAGTCAGGACAGCAGTAGAGGGGGTGAGAAGCAGTAAATGGATCTGAGGCATGTGTGTCTATTTGAATGGGTGAACTAGATGATGAAGGGTGAGCAAGCAGGAGCAGAGATGATGCCCAGTTTGGGGCTTGGATCTCTGGGTAGTGGGGGTGCCACATACTAAGTTGGGGTATAAAGGGGAGCACCAGGCTAAGGGAACTGTGATGGGTTTGGTTATGAGCACAATGAGTCTGAGATAGCTTGAGGGAAAATAAATGTATTGTTCAATTTATATCATGTTGGCTCACAGTAGGTGCTCAATAAATGCTTGTCAAATGGATGAATTAGCCTGAAGGTAGGGGCTATTGCTAATGAATCACTATGGGATTGATGGAGGAGAGAATGCAGGAGAGAGAAAAAAGTCTTTTCTCCTGCCATCACCACTTGCACAAATGGTGCCCTTTCACACTAGCAGCTCACAGAGTTCATGCCCCCATGTCCCAAAGTTCCTTTGAGGGAACCTTGGCCGGAGTCATAGCTCAGTTCTGAATGCTAAGCATTGATGTTTCTCTGTAGAGACAAGTTCTTGGGACCTCCTTCAATTTCTCCTTGCCATATTTCATTTCTATTTGGGCTTTCCTTTTTGGTGCTGCTCCTACTTGTGCTTTCCAAAATTTCCATGGAGTTACACCAACGGGACAAAAGAGAGCACTCATGTAGGGTTTTCAGAGCAGAGCTCACTGGGGGAAAGCACTAAATTCCTTTGAATTTCTCCTTTTATTAAAAACCATCATAAGAATATATTGTATTCTACTCCCTAAGACCTGTTTCTCTTGATATAACAGCACAAGGCTTTACATTTTTCACCACTGAGGAAACGTATATTCTGTAATCAGACACTGCACCATTACTCCAACCCACCCACCATGTTGAGAAAAGCCCTAAAGCATTTCTCCTCCAGCTCTCCTGCTCCCCTTGTGGACCACTATAAATAATAGGATCTCACCAGTTTCCTGCTCCAGGATGGCTCATGGCCTGGGTGGATTTACCTGGAGGTGATTGAACTTATCCAAGGCCATGCTTGTCTATTGACCAAAGAGACAGAACCAGACACCACAGATGTCATAACTTAAAGGAATCTTAGTGGTTTCCTGATCCAAGGAACAGAAAATGCTGCCACACTTTCTATCTCAGGTCTACTGTGCCCAAAGCAATTGGAATTCTATCATTCTCATGGCCCTTTTCCTGTGTGTCTTGGAGCCTTTTGGGAGCTATGTCTAGGTGCACGGGATTGGTGTGGGAGTAGAAATCCACCTGTCATCCTACAGATGGTCAAACCCTGTCCATTTTACAGAAGGGGATTTTGAGGCCCAGGGAAGCTGGGATTTTTAAGATCTCCTTGAAGCAGGGCCTGACTTCATGCTGCTCTCCTGATGTGTGGTTGAATCCACTCTGCACTGGCAACACAAAGTGGGGGGCATTCCATCCCAGGAGATCCATCAGGGATCAGTCATCCCTTCCTGTTGATCCCCCCTCCACATTTTAAGGGGCTTTAATACCTTCTTTTGCTTTAAATTCAAACATAAGCAATTGAGCTCTCCCTCTGAAGCTCTCAGGACATGAAATCACCATAAATCACTGTGACCTAAAGAACGGAGCTAATATTATTGTGCTTATAAAGAGAAGGGAGATGTAATTCCATGCTACCTTATAATAACAGATAATGTCCATCAAGACTCCTTTTCTTCTCATCATAGATAAAACCTAGACAGTCATTCTAGGTGAGATCCTGCCAGGAGGCAATGTTAGCTCATGGGACAACATCAGCTTAAGAGAAAGACTTATCAGGTTGTGCATCCCTGCATCACCATTTACAAGCTGGGGGACCTTGGGCAAGAGATTTAACCTCACTGAACTCAGATTGCATCATCTGTAAAATGGGAATAATATCTCTCCCAGACATCAGTTATGATTATTAAATAAAATAATATTTAAAGTGGCCCATAGGCAGCATTTGAGTAAGCACTGTTTATGGCTGTCTCATTCCTTTTTCAAGAGAAACTGATTCCTAGGACATGTAGACTTGGGACTAGAACATGTATACATTCTAAATAATTTAGCTGGGTGTAATTGGGCACTCATAAACTATAGTAAAAGAGACCAGTGATGCTGGTGCATGGCAAAATGAACTTACTTTTCTTTTATGGAATTAAAACAGGTCAGCAAGGGAAAGATGACAGGAAACAAATGTGCCAAGAAAGTGGGAAACAGAGAGAAGGTCACCTTGGAATAAATGAGGATGTGGCACTGCCAGGGAGAGGCTTGGCAGTGACAAGGGCCACCAGCTGCTGATGTTCCCTGTGGGGAGGGCTGCATCCAGCAGTTCTATGCAGAATCCAGCACCTTCCAGGCTGTGCCGAGGTGAGGAGCACATGGATAGAGCAGCTTTAGGGTCTCTTGAACACCTGCAATGAGGGGACAAAACAAGGGGACAGGAAAGCAGCCTTGGTGAACAGGGAGACAAGAAGCAGCCAGAGCCCAGGAAGCAGAAAGCCAAGCCAAGGACTGGCAGCAAATTCAGGCTAATTGTCCAGGTCAGAGAACCATTTTCCAAGGTGTTGGGACTCATCAGAGAAACAAGTGAGAGCCTGAGAAATAGGAATCCCTCTTGGGAAACTTGCTGTTTCCTGCTGTCCATACTTTCTTCTCCGGGATTTTAAGAAGTTCTCAGTGAAAATGCTGGTCAAGTCTGTGGTACCAATCAAATAAAAGGAAAAGGTCTGCTGTAAAAAATTACATGTGTGTTCAATGCATGGTGGGAGATGAGCAATCAGGGCTTTCACTGCAAGTTCATGAAAGACCCCAAGGAAAAGAAAGGCTCCAGGAGCAGAGGGGTTAACTCCTGGTGAGGTCTCCAGCAGTAGCACTTTCCAGAGCACATCTCCTGGACCCCATAGGCATATGGGGTTTGGATTAAAAGAGGAGATCATTTCCTTACACTTTCTTCCCTTCTTTTTCTTCCCATGCCCCATCTGGCTGTGGATTGTTAGTTACTTTACAAGAAAATATATTTCTTCTATTTATGAAATGATAGTTGGTATTATTAGTTGGCCATTTGGGGAAAGCAGGATCCTTATCTCACACCTCACACCTTAAATATATTCCAGATGGATTAGAATAACTGTTGATAAAAACATATGAATTAGAAGAAAATAGGTACAGAACAGAATAGAGGCTATCATCTGAACAGAAATCATACATGAGAAGGCTGCCAAATGTAAATTTTCTGTAGAATAAGATACACTGTAATGAAGTTTAGGACAAAGAACAAACCAAGAGGGGAAAGATGGAACATAAAAGATTTAAAGAGTATTATAATGATTATCTACAAAGAGATCATACTGGTTTGAGAATAGGAAAGAAAGAATCTGTTTTATCTGGATAGAAAAAACAATGAGCAAAGAACATGTTTAAGTAGCCAAAGGAGATAAGAAACTATATTTAACCTCATTTACAACAACATGAACATAGTGACCTGTTGTGGTCAGGTCAGTAAAGATGACCCAGGTTGTTAGTCCTGGTAAGGGAAGACACATGGCAGCCCCAAACCATGGGAGGCCATCAAGCAGAGTGGTTCTGGGCACCCAATCAAGCCAGTCCTCCTGGGTGTGAACCCAGCTCTGCAGTTGCTGGTGTCACTGACTTCTCTTTGCCTCTGGTCATCATGGTAAACAGGGCTATGCATTCCTCAGAAGGCTCACTGCCTGGTATGGAGTGAGTGCTACATCAGCATTAACTGGTGTTATAATAATTACTGTGGTGCTTTTATCAATGCATGTGATGGTTTGAAGCTGTATGTATGCACCCCAGAAAATCATGTTCCTACATTTAATCCACTCCTGTCAGTGTTGACCTACTGTAAGTAGGATCTTTTGGTGAGTCAGATCTTAAGTTGAGATGTGACCTGCCTCATTCAGTGTGGTTCTTAACCCTCTTACTGGAGTCCCTTATAAGAGAAAGACAGAAGCTGGGAGAGAAAGAAACAGAAACAGAGGGGTAGACCTGGAAGCCAGAAGCTGCAAGCAACAAAACCCGGAAGAGAAGGGAGAGACCAGCAGATGCTCCCACATGCCTGGCCATGTGGCAGAGGAGCCCAGGATCCCAGCAGTCTGACTTCAGGAAGAAGGTGTTGTCTTGATGATGCCCTGATTTGGACATTTTCATGACTTCAGAACTCTTAGCTTGTGAACTAATAAATTCCCATTGTTAAAACCCAGCATTTACTGGGTTTTACTGATGGGATCATACATTGATATTAATGTCCTAAAGAAAAAGTTACAATGTGTATAAAAGTTAAAATAAGCATGCATTTCAACTTTTCAATTTTATTTTTATTATTTTATCCAAATTTATTAACTACAGGGTGTGCAAAGACACCCATCACTGTGTTCTCATAGTTGCAAAACAATGCATTTAAAGAATCTTTTCCTGAATTGAACAGAGTCAAATTAGTTTGATGAACAATTTTGTATCAATCAAAATAAAGAATCCAAGTGTTATCATATACCCATTTATGCATGTGTATCTCTACCTAGATATACATTTATAGCTATTTCTAACCCTTCTAAACCTGAAACCAAACACAGAAAATATATGCAGACGTCAATCTCTACTAATTTTGTGCTGGAGTGGTGATTTTTATTTTTCTATTTCTCATTGACCTTATGCACTTTCAAATGCAAGTGCATTCAAACTAAAAATAGCTTTATGTTTTCCTAATTATAAACATAATAAATACCCTGAAATCTCAATTGAAATATTCAGTACAGTGGCTCTCGCCTGCAATTGCAGTACATATTTTAATGAGATTTTGTTTATATTTCCACTTTGCTTTCACAGTACATATAACATAGATATATGTATAAACACAAACCCACACACAAACTTATACAATAAGGAAAGGATGCACAATTTGCAGCTTTGTTTTTGTTTTAAATTGTTCTTTCTAACTTATAAAAATAGCATGAACATGAACATCATTACCTTTTGTTTTTTTAATTCAATTTTATTGATAGTCACATACTGTACAATCAACCAAAGACATCATTCCCTTTTAATAAATACAGATCTAATTCACTATTTTAGCAACCTGATTAGTATTGCATCATACGGATATTTACTGCCATATTTATATATATTAACCCAAGCCTCTAGCAACTCAGAAGTAGAATTAGTATGCTGAAAGAGATCTCTTTTGGCTATTAAGAATAATGCTGCCATGAACGGTGGTGTACAATTATCTGTTTAAAACCCTGCTTTCAATTCTCCTGGGTATATATTGGGAAGTGGGATTTACAGGTCACAAGGTAGTTCTCTGTTTAACTTTCTGAGGAAGCAGCAAATTTATTTCCTCAGTAGCTGCATCATTTTACAATGTCACCTGCAATGTATATGAATTCATTTCTCCACATCCTCACTATACTTGTTCTTTGAGTGAAATAAGCCAGACACAAAAACACAAATATTGCACACTCTTGCATATATCAAATACATAGAACAAGCAAACTCCTAAGGGCAGATAGCAGATTACAGACTAGCAAGGGCCAGGGGCTGTGAGGGGTATGGAGAGTTATCACTTAAGGGGTGCAGAGTTTCTGTGAGAGGTGATGGAAAAGTTTGGGTAAAGAATGTGTGATGATTCACAATATTGTGAATGTCATTAATTCAGCTGAGCTGCATTCTTGGAAATGGTTAAAATCAGAACTTTTGGGTTGTATATACGTTACCGCAATAAAAAGTTTAAAAAGGAGACATTTTAAGGTTCTTGATGACTATTGCAGATTGCTTTCCAGAAAGATTATACTTATATATGTACCTACTAGCAGAATTGAAGTAACTATCTCAATGTGCATTCATTTAATTTGTTAATTTGGTTACTGAAAATACTATGTCTTTGATCCTAGTTGATGCTTAGAGGGAAATTTCAGTCCAAAGACTGACATGAAGGATCGGTGGAAAACTCTCCTGAAAAGTAAAAGTAATTATTAATTCAAATGATGAACATTTCAAGCCTTCATATGTGTAAACAATTCATTTTCAAATACCAAGAACAAAAAGCAATGATCCTAAAAACCATGGCTTGATGTGTATGAGAAATGTATTTTATGGGTGCCATTCAATTCTACTACAGTGTAATGTTTTATCTCTAATCTCCTTAACTGAGGCATTTGCCAGTAGGTAGTGAGCTACAAGATATTAAATTAGAATAAATTTTTGGCACAATTTTTTTCATTATGCCTGCTAGAATGCACACCCTAAACATTTATTTCTGACTACATTCTTACTTTGTAAAATATCTCTCTTATCTTTCCATGTACCCACACATGCGATGTTTTTATAATCTTAAAAGGACACAATGTTTGGGTTTTCTGCTTTTACAAAAAAAATGCATTGAGATAGTCAAATTTGTGCAGGCTAAAGGGATATATAGGTAAATTATATGTAGAAATGTGTGTTTGTGTGTGTGTGTGTGTGTGTGTGTGTGTGTGTGTGTGAGCAGGCCCTTGTGGTAGAGGGACAGGGAAGGATAAGGCCAAGAAAGTAATTTGGGGTGTCCACCCAATCACCCTGGAACTGCATCCCATAGTGAGACCTTAGATTTGCAGTGCGGCCATCAAGCCCCATGCTTCCTCTGACTGATGCTTTACAGTATCCCTGTGGGACAGGTAGACAAGTGAAGCTCTTGCAAAGTTAGACATTTGGATAGTTGTGGCCTGTGCAAAATGCTCTGAACTGGATGTTTGAGGGGCCCTGATGGCCCCATATCCTGATTTCCAGTCCCTCTTCTTTCCCTTCCAAGATGCTGCCTCACACCTGGGCAGGCCCAACCCCACTTCCTCCAGTGTCCCAAAGCTTCTGAGGCACTAAGTAACTTTGGCAAGTAGGAGTCAGGAGAGGCAGGTCTGGTCTCACCCTTCCCAGGAACATGCTTCCTGCTGACACACTCCCTGCCTCCTGTCCTGCTGCCTTCCTTTGATTCGTGACCCTGGATTCCTGCTGTGTCCACATGGCACTGTGGAAGCAAAGCTCTTCTTGTCAAGTCCCCCTGCATCTTTCACCTACAAGGCAACCAGAGCTCAAAGACATTCTCTGTGGGGATCCTGGACAGAAAGGGCTGTCCCCCAAGGGTGAGCTCTCAGGATCTAGTTTTCTTGGTCTCCCTGCACCAAGCCTCCCACCAGGCTCACTGCTGATCAAGTGGATATGTGTCTGGAAGGAATTACCCAAAGGTCCAGACCACACGTGAACCACAGAGAGACCCTGAATGTAGTTGGCTCAATGGAGAGAATTTGAGTTGTTGATGTCAACCAAGGAACTGTCCCATGGTCTGGCTCCATTGATCACTTTATGTGTGGGTTCCTTCCAGCCTCTCCCATGGGCAAAACAGTTTCTAGCATTCCTCTCCATAGCTAGCTGAGCACCATAAGAATAAGGCCCTCCCACCAAGCATAAGGGTTCCCACATACTTAATGGGGCCCTGAAGCCCCAATTTCTTCTTTAGTTGGGGAAATAGCATTGTATTAAAGAATTTAATGGAAGATGATGTGGGCACACTTGTTTTGTTTCTGGGAGTTATATCAAGGAAAGTCTCAGTGCATCTTGGAGGAGATGGTCACTTCACATCAGTTGGAGACCCTGAATCTGGAATGAGCACTTCCTGTGCTCATGTCCACCAGCCTGAAGCCCCATCCTCTGGGTGCTCCTGTCCTCCTCCCCCTCCCAGGCCACTCCTCTGATGCTTCATTCTGGCTCACAGATTCCTTGACCCTGCCCAGTGTCACTCCATGGCCCAGTCCAGGACTGAATGGCAGTGGGTTCTTCCCAAAGCATCTATGGTGACTGAAATTCTCCTTAGGACAACCTGCATGGAGCAGTGGATGTCTCTCTTCCCTCACCAGCATGTGGAATTTTAGGATTTTAAAAATAAGATGTGGGAAGTCCCACCCAGGGAAATGGAAGATGGTGGCAAAGAGACGAGTAGAAGCTAGTTAGTCCCCCCAGAACAACTAATAAACAATGAGGAACAACTAGTAAATAATCTGGAATAACTGTGGGTAGACAAACGTGATTCTCCAACCTCATACACCACCCTGGATAGGGAGGAATGCCTGAGATCACAGCATAAAATTTGTAAGTAAAAACTGTGGACCAGAGCCAAGAGCACCTCCCCCCACAGCAGCCCAAACTGCAAAGCCTCACAGTACTGGAGAGCAGCTCTCTCCCAGCAAGTGAATAGAGCTCAGGTGAGCTCCAACTGGGGTTTTAATTATCAAGCACAGTCTGCTCAATACAAGCTATGAATCCCCAACAAGCAGAAAGAAGCTATTGGTGATGACTGACCTTGGAGAGCCAGAGGACCTCTCTGGGCAGGAGGGTGAGCCCAGAGGGCTGGGTGCTGTCTCTGGCCAAGGGGTGAAACTAAGGATGTCCAGGGACTAGCCCTGAAGGGGGCTGAATATTCCCTAAGAGTAAAGAGGTGGGACACAGCTTTCCCTTCAGAACCAGACCCCAAGCCTGGGGCAAAACAGCCAAAACAGTAACTAAGGAGACCACCCTTCCTTGCACCAGTCAGGAGTGACAGGCTGACAGGTGCCACTTGCTTGGCAGGTTAGGAAAAGCACCGTGACTGAAAACCTCACAGGAAAGCCTGTCAATCCTCTAAGACACACCTGAATATAACCGCAATCTGAGACCTGAACCTGTTCTGGTCTGGGAAAATCTGACCAGAGTAACAAAGGGAACCAGATGCCTAGACAACAAAAAACTACAATCTATACTAGGAAAAATGAAGATATGACCCAGTCAAAGGAACGAACTACACCTCAATCAAGATAGAGTTGAGATATTATTCCACTTAATTTCTTTAAGATTTTCAAAGAGATATGCTAAATCAAATAAAAACCAAATCAATGAATTCAGGGAAGATATAACAAAAGAGATGAAGGCTAAAAGAAAACACTGTGTGAACATAAGGTAGAAATCAAAAGTTTGAGAAAATGACTGACAGAAACTATGGAAATGAAAGGCACAACACAAGACATGGAAAACACAATGGAGATGTACAACAGTAGATCTCAAGAGACAGAAGAAAACACTCAGGAACTGGAGAACAAGACACCTGAAATCCTACACACAATAGAACAGATAGGGAAAAGACTACAAAAATTTGAGCAATGTCTCAGGGAACTGAATGACAACATGAAATGCATGAATATAAGTGTCATGTGTGTGCCAGAAGGGGAAGAGAAGGGAAATGGAGTACAAACAATGATAGAGGAAATAATCAATGAAAATTTCCCATCTTTTATGAAAGACATAAAATTACAGATCCAAGAAGTGCAGCATGCCCCCAAATGGAACAGATCTGAGTAGAACTACCGAGACACTTAAGAATCAGATTATCAAACATCAAAGACAAAGAGAGAATCCTGAAAGCAGCATGAGAAAAGTGATCTATCACATACAAAGGAAGCTTGATAAGAATGTGTGTGGATTTCCTAATAGAAACCATGGAGGCAAGAAGGAAGTGACATGATATATTTAAGGTAGTGAAAAAGAAAGACCATGAACCAAGAGCCCTATATCTGGCAAAACTGTCCTACAAATATGAGGGAGAGTTTAAAACATTCTCAGACAGATAATGACAGTTTGTGAACAAGATACCTGCACTATAGGAAATACTAAAGGAAGCACTACAGACAGATAGGAAAAGACAGGAGTGAGAGGTTTGGAACACAATTTTGGGTGACAGTAGCACAGCAATGTAAGTACACTGAACAAAGATGACAGAGTATGATTGAAAGAGGAAGATTAGGAGCATGCAGGACACCAGAAGGAAAGAGGAAAGATAAAGACTGGGACTGTGTAACTCAGTGAAACGTAGAGTGTTCAACAATTGTGATAAAAGGTATAAATATGTTTTTCCATGAGGGAGAACAAATGAATGTCAACCTTGCAAGGTGTTAAAAATAAGGTGGTATTGGGGGAAACATACAATCAATGCAAACTAGAGACTACAGTTAACATAAATTTTGTATTCCTTTAATGTAACAAAGGCAATACACCAAAGCTAAATGCCTATAAGAGGGGAATAGAAAGGAGGGGTGTGGGGCTCTTAGCATTGGGGATGTTGTCTGACTCTTTTATTCTACTTTAGTTTAATTCTATATTTCCTTTCATTGCTTTTTAGCTGTCTTTGTTTCTTTTTCTTTTTCTTTTGTCTCTCTACCTTCTTTGACTCTTCCTCCTTCTTTGTGGAAGCAATGGAGATGTCCTTATAGAGATAGTGGTGATGACGGTGAATGCATAAATGTGTAACTATACAGGGAACCATTGGTTGTTTACTTAAGATGGAAAGTATGCTACATGAATAAAACTGTCCTAAAAAGTGAGAGGTGGGGGTTGATGAAGAAACCTTGAGGGAACTACATTGAGTAAAATAAGTCAGACACATAAAGACAAATATTGCATGGTCTCCTGATATGAACTAATTATAATATGTAAACACATTGACAAAAAATAAGCTAACAGGATATAGAACAAGGCTAAAGAATGGGAGTGGTTGCTTATTATGAGCAGAATGTTCAACTAGGCTGAATCTAAGTGTTTGAAAGTGGACAGAGGAGACAGTAGCAGTTTATTGTGAGAATAACAGTGCTGAATGGTGTGTGAATGTGATGGAAAGGGGAATCTTAGAGTCATGTGTGTCACCAGAAGGAAAGTTGGAGGTTAAAATATGGGAATAAATGAAACAGTGAAACTTGTGGTGGAAAATGTCCATGATTAACCATACAAATATTAGAAATCTCTTTCATGAACTGGAACAAATGTATGACACTGTAACTAGAAGCTAATAATAGAGGGGTATATAGGGAAAATATATACCTATTGCAAACTAGGTACTACAGTTAACAGTATTTTAACATTCTTTAATCAACAGTAACAAATGTACTGTACCAATTCTGTAAGTCAGTAATGGAGGGGGAGTGATTTAGTGTAAGAGAGGAATTAAATTTTCTTTTTTGTCGTTTTTTTTCTTTTCTGGAGTAATGAAAATGTAAAAATTTGAAAAAAATTTATTCATGGTGATGGATGCACAGTTGTATAATGGTACCATGGGCAACTGACTGTGCACTTTGGATCATGGATAACTGTATGGTATGTGAACATTCTCAGCAAAATTAAAGTTAAAAAATGCAATGGAATGGTTTTTCAGCCAAATGAGTGGAGGAAAACATTTCAGGAAATATAACAATAGATACTAGCCACTGTTTTGTTCTCTGTTGCACTTGTTTATCATTTTGTAGTCATCCTTTGGGGACCTCATTTTTTCCCATATGTGTAATATGCATGAGTCACAAATATATAACTTGAGCTCAGATATCTTGTCTGAGCTCCAAACCAACTTCCTCTTAAACATGTTTACCTGGAGTATCTAACAGGCATGTTTGAGTTAACATAACCAAACCTGAACACAAGGCTTCTACATCTAACAACAGTAATATAGGTAATTTCAATTAGTTTTCACAATGAAGACAATGAGAAAACTTGCACAAAACTTGAAATATTTGGATCACTGAGGAGCTATGGAGATAGAAAGAATAACCAAGAAGGATCTGGATGAGGGTGCTGGCCTTTGTAGGTTTTCTTAGTGATTGAGTAATTTTTCCATATGATGATTTGCCTCTTCAAAAAAGGTATCTGAGACACTAAGAAATTTCTCAAGGATAGAAGGATATGTATTGGAGACCAAGGCCCAGCCAATTTGGGTTGAGACTCTGAATAACTGTATCACAAAAGTAAGAGTTAGTTGAAAGTAGACAGACCCTGATAGGTACTGAGACCCAGATTCTAACTGTCTCAGTACCTGAAACTTGATTGAAAAGTACTGGATTGATAGGACACGCCAGTTGCTTGGAAGAAGCAAATTAACATCCTCTCTGGATGAAGGATAACATTTCACAGATCTCTCCAAACAAATTTGGAATACAACGTCTTACTGAGAGTAAAATTTAAGGAAACATATGGAAAAAGATAAATGAACAAAAAATGAACAGTAAAAATAGATAACAGAAATAGACCCATAGAAGCTCAGATACTGAACTTATTAGGTAATGATTCCCAAAGAACTATGATTACTATGCTCAGGAGATTACAAAAATATTAGGAATTAGGAAGAAATAGAAACTACAATAGGGTTTCTTCAAACAGAAAAAATAAAACATTATAGAACCAGAATATAAAGGAAAGAGTAGATGTATAGTTACATACAATAAACTATCCTTCCCCTCATGACTATGTAACTCACGTTTGATTATTGGAAAAAATCATAACATCATATGATACTCAAGAAAATATCTTAAAGTAGGGAAGTAAATGTTGGTAAGGCGTTCATATTTAACTTGAAGTGGTAACACATTGATAACAGTAGAGTGAGACAAGTCATATGTGTATATTTTAATACCCAAAGTAACCACTAAATAATTTATTCAAAGAGATACCCTGAGAATTAGTATAAGAAAAACATTTTATTATTTGCTTTGTTTGTGTTCTCTGGTTGTTTTCCTCTGTTCCTCTTTTCTTGCCTTTTTGTGCATTATTTGAACACATTTAAGTTCTAATATATCATTATTAGAACACATTTGTTATAATAAGTTCTAATAATAAGTTCTAATATATCATTTAAGTTCATTTAAGTTCTAATATATCATTTAAGTTCTAATATATCAACAACTAACATAAACGTAAATGATTTAAATAAAGTAACTAAAAGATAAAGCTTAGCAGAGTAGTTAAGAAAATACCAAGCTATATGCTATTTACAAGAAGCTCACTTCAAATTTTAAATACCACAATATATAAAAATCCTTCAACTCAACAACAAAAAGCCAAAAACCCAATTAAAAAAAGGTATAATACTGAATTAGACATTTCTCCAAAGAAGATAAGTAAATGGCCATGAAAAGAAGCTCAACATCATTAGCCATTAGGGTAATGCAAATTAAAACCACAATGAGGTACCATTTCAAACCCACTAGAATGGCTACAATTGAAAAATTGGAAAATTACAAGTGTTGGAGAGATGTGCTGGTTTGAATATATTATGTCCTACAGAAAAGCCACATTCTTTAATGCAATCTTGTGGGGGCAGATTTATTAGTCTTTTGATTAAGTGTTTCCAAAACTACATTCCAGGACTAGAATGCCTGATCCTCTGTCATGGCATTATTCGTAGCATTGCTTCTGATCAAGGAACACACTTCACATCAAATGATGTGGGGTAATGGGCACATGCTCATGGAATTCTCTGGATTTACCATGTTACCCATTATCCAGAGGTAACTGAGATGATAGAACAGTGGAATGGCCTTTTGAAGACTCAGTTACAGGGCCGTCTAGGTGTCAGTGTCTTGCAGGGCTGGGGCAGTGTTCTCCAGGAGGTTCTGCATGCTCTGAATCAGCGTACACTCTATGTTACTCTTTCTTCCATAGTCAGGATTCACAGGTCCAGGAATTAAGGGATGGAAACAGGAGTGGCACCACTCACTAGCACTCCTAGTGATCCACTAGGAAAATTTTTGCTTCCTGTCCTTGCAAACTTAAGCTCTGCTAGTCTACAACTCTTAATTCCAAAAGGAGGAGTGGACCCACCAAGAGACAAACAATAATTCTATTGAACTTGAAGTTAAGACTGCCACCTGGCCACTTTGGGCTTCTCATGCCTCTGAATCAACAGGCAAGAAAGGGGATTGGTGAATTGGCTGGGGTGATTGATCCTGACTATAAAGGGTAAATAGCACTGCAACTACACAATGGAGGCAAAGAAGAGTATTCCAGGAATACAGGAGATCCCCTAGGGCATCTGTTAGTACTACCATGCTCTGTGATTAAAGTAAATGGAAAACTGCAACAACCCAATCCAGGCAGGACTACCAATGGCCCAGAAACTTCAGGAATGAAGGTTTGGGTCACCCCACCAAGCGAAGAGCTATAGACAGCTGAGGTGCTTGCTGAGGGTAAAGGGAACATGGAATGGGTAGTGGAAGAAAGTAGTGATAAATATGAACTATGACCTCAGGACCAGTTACAGATATGAGAAATATGATGGCATGACTATTTCCTCCTTGTTTTGTTACGAGTATGTCTGTATTTGTATCTAGAGCAAATATCTTTTTTCTTTTCTCTATCTTATCCTCTTATCATATGACATAAGTTGTATTATTCATTTCTTAGTATTTAAGTTATAGTACATCAAGTTTAAGAGTGAATGTTACCAAAGGACTTACACCCTATTCTGGAGAAATTTCATGCATTTCTGGTTGTATGTTGTCTTGTTAGGTGAAACATAAGTCTGTTGGTATGTTCTATTTAGAGATTAAGTATGATTTTAGATGATGTGTATAGCTGCCAAGTTACTACAAGGACATTTTTGGCTGGTTAATAAACCAGAAAGCTGGTTTATTAAATCATCCATCAATTGATTGCATCTGTGGCTGATTACATCAAAAAGGGAGTGTGTTCTGCAATTAGACCATTCAATCAGCTGTATTTAACCCAATCAGTTGAAGACTTTTAAGAGAGAAGAAAGAGAACACTCACTTCTTCAGCTGGCCAGCCTTTCCTGGGGAGTTCATCAAAGACCTTCACTGGAGTTGCCAGCTTGCTGTCTGCCCTGTGGAATTTGGACTCATGCATCCTGCCCTATGGAATTTGACTCAGCGTCCTCACAGTTGTGTGAGTCATATCTCTATGGAAACAATCAAAAAAGTTCCACCCTAATCAAAAGACAAATAAATCTGCCCCCACAGGATTGCATTAAAGATCATGACTTTTATGGGGGACATAATATATCCAAACCAGCACAAGAGGAGATGGAGAAATAAAAATACCCATTGTTGGTGGGAATGTAAAATGGTGCAGCTGCTGTGGAAGAAAGTTTGGCGGTTTCTCAGAACATTAAATGTAGAATCACCATATGACCCAGCAATCCCACTTCTTGGTGTACACCTGAAAGAACTGACAACACACACTTGAACAGATATCGTCACACCAGTTTTCATAGGATCATTATGCACAATTGCCAAAAGGAGGAAGCAACTCAAGTGTCCTCCACTTGATGAACAGATACACAAATGTGGTATATACATACAGTGGAAAATTATTCAGCAATAAAAAGTGATGTTCTGATACATGTGACAACACAGAAGAACCTTGAAGACATTATGTTGAGTGAAATAAGCCAGACACAGAAGGACAATTATGGATGATTTCACTGACATGAATAATTAGAATAAGCAAACTCATAGAGTCAGAATATAGAGTATAGGTTACCAGGGAACAGGATGAAGGTAGAATTAGGGAGTTAAGGTTCAAAATGTAGACAGTTTCTATTTGGAATGATGGAAATGTTTTGGTAATGGATGATGGTGGCACAACATTTTGAACGTAATTAACACCTCTGAATTATATACTTGAATGTGCTTCAGGGGGAAATTTTACTTTGTAAAATTTTTTGAAAAATCCATGTAACTGCACAACACAAACGCAAACCCTAACTTAAACCATGGACTATAGTTAATAGTGCAATTATAAAAATGTACTTTAATCAATTGTAAAAAATATTCAACACCAATGCAAGGTGTTAACAATAGGGTGGTTGGTGTATGGGAGCCTGTATTTTATGCATGGTTGTTCTGTAAACCAACAACTTCTGTAATAAAAAACAATCAATGAGATAAGTAGTTGAAAATAAAAGGATAGAAAAAAGACACTGTGAATATTAATTTGAAAAAAGGAGTAGATGTATAATACAACTTATAGCAGACACGTGGGATTTATTCCAGGTATGCCTGGATGAATCAGCCTTCTAAAATCAATCAATGCAAACCACTATATCAACAGACTAAAGAAGAAAAGCATATGATCATATCAATTGATGCAGAAAAACCACCTAATGAAATACAAGGAAATCAATCTCTCAGCAAACTAGGAACAGAGGGAAATTTCATTAATCCTAAAGAACATCTGCAAAAAAGCTACAGCTAACATCACTCTTAATACAGAAAGACTGAACACTTTCCCCTGCAGATTAGGAACAAGACTAGTATGTTTCCTTTCACCACTTTTATTCATCATAATAATGGGCAGTCTAGCCACTGCAATAAGATAAAAAAGAAAGAAAGAAAAGGCATAGGTATTGGAGAGGAATAAATAATGGTCTCCCTACTTGCAGGTGTCATGATTGTCTACTTGAAAATCCCAAAGAATCAACAAAATCAACTGCTATAACTAGCAAATGAGTTCAGCAAGGTAAAAAAGGATCCAAGTACAACCTGCAAAGATAAATCTCCTTTCTAAATAATAACAAACATGTGGAGAGGGCAATTAAAAGTACAATAAACTTTACACTTGGTCCAAAGAAAATGAAATGCTTAGGCATAAATTCAACAAATACACAGGATCTACATGGTGAAACATATAAAATGTTGATAAACTAAATCCAAGAAGAATTATTATATGCAGAGAGAAACTGCATCCATGGATTGAAAGACTCAGCATAGTAAAAAAGTCAATGCCTCTCCAATAGATCTTTAGTTTTCAAACATTCCTATCAAAATCTTACATAGATAAGCTTATTCTAAACTTTATGTGGAAAGACACTGAGCCTAAAGTAGCTAAAATAAACTTGACTAATAAGAATAAATTAGGAAGAATTAATATAGGGCTTACAACATACGCACCATGTATACAACAGTGGAGTATTGGCAAAGTTAAGGACACAAATTTCAATGAAATAGAATAGCAAGCCAAAAAACAGACCCACACTAATCTGCCCAACATATTTTTGAAAAAGATGCAAAATCAATTCAATGGAGGACAGATGGCCTTTTCAATAAATGGTAAAACAATTGGGCACCCATAGGCAAAAGTGGATATTAACCTAAACCTAAAACTTTTATATTGTGCTTATTACTACTGTAACTCAAAACTGATCATGCAATTAAATGTAAAATTAAACTAATAAGCTATAATATATAATGTAGGAGAAAACCTTCAATATCTGGAAACAAGCAAATACTTCTTAAAAGAAAAAAATGACAAATTGGACTTCAGAATTGAAAAGTTTTACTCTGTGAAAGCACTTGTCTACAGGATGAAAATACAAACTTCAGACTATGAGAAAATATTTGGAAACCATGTATCTGACTAAGGACTTTTATTTAAACTCTTAAAACCCAACAATGGAAAAATAACCCAATTAGAAAATGGGCAAAAGACTTCTACAGACATTTCAATGTACAAAGTGTACAGATGGCAAATAAGCACATGAGAAGATGTTCAACATCATTAGCCACTAGTGATATGTAAATGAAAACCACAGCATGATATTTCTCCACCTACTAGGAGGGATAATGTTAAACCCACAGAAAAATAAGTATTAGCAAGGATGAATAGATATTGGAAACCTCATACATTTCTGATGAGAATATTAAATGGCACAACTCATTTTGAAAATCATTTTGGTAGTTTCTCAAATGCCTAAATATGGGGTACATATGACCAGCAATTCCACTTCTAAGTCTATACCCAAGATATTTGAAAACATATAACTACACAAAAGTTGTGCATTATTATTATAGCCTAAAAGAGGAAACAGCCAAAGTACCATCGATTAATGAACATGTAAACAAAATATAGTATATACACACAAAAAAGAGTGAAAAACTAATATATGCTACAACATGAATGAACTTGAAAAAAAGGGAGAAACAATTGTAAAGCACTAGGGGATTTTCATTATAAAAAGTCTAGCATAATTCTGTACTCAGATTGCAAGAGTCCTTATGTTCTTTTATTATACATAGTTGGAAATCACTATAGATATAGTCTATGCAAGAAAGGAGATGAGGCACAACTTCACTCCTTTCACATGGCTGACACTGAAATAAAATGGTTATGGTGACTGCCTTGAATCTTTTCAATTCCTGTTTTAGCAAAGTCTTCTGATTAACTAGACCCAATCACAATAATGTAGGGCTTGTCCTGGATACTCTCAACAGGGATCATTGACATGGAAAACACAACTGTGCTGGAAAATAGATGTGTTGTCTCTGCATTATGAGATTTAGAAATCACCCCACTCATGTCAAGCCTTCCTAAGAAAATCTGGAACATGCCATAAATTATGCATCATTTTCTATTAGAAGAGGAAGAATCAGTCCTCAAAATATTCTGTGGAACAGGTCTTATGTCTCAGTCAGCTGCCCATGGAATTTAACACAATCTTCAGCACAACCTATCATGTCAAGTTGGTATGGGCCTGCGTGTGTACACACAAGGAGGGGGTAGCTATGAATAGGAAAAGAAAGTTTATTTCACATATTTGTCTTTTAAACAAACTTTGTGGGAAAAAATGATCCATTGTTCTTTTCAATGACCTTTCCTGTAGATTGAAAACAAACCCAAACAAAACAAACAACCAGAAACAAAAAAGATACGGGATACTGAAAACAGTGGCTCCAACCCGAAAGGGCAGTAAATAAAAGTCTTAGATGATGGCGCTGAAGCTTGCCAAGAGAACAACCATCGAGATGGTGGCAGCAAATTAGAAAACTCTAAATAGATGACACTGGGGGAAAAGAAAGAGTATTTCATGCCACACATTATAATTGAGAATTTGGATGAGGCTGAAGATGTGTTGAGGGCACATTATTATTTTGACTACAGAAACAAGAAAAAAAGTTAAACTCCAAGAGAAACAGAAGGCTATGAAAACTGTGGCCTAAATATGAAACCAAGCCAAATGTGTCACATTTTAAGCAATTGATGGAGAATAAGAAGACAAAAATATTTATGTCAATGCTATGAATTTGCCATCCAGGAATTATATCATAGGACCATACAGAAATATAATTCCAACAGACTACTTTACCTTGAAACAGACAATATTTTCATTCATTGCATTGTTGATATTATTGCTTAACTTTTAAACATTTGGATCCAACCACAAACCAAATATGGAAGACATAACTATGATTTAAAGAAAAGCTGAGAATGTTAAAACCCTGACAGTGTAAAAGTAAATTGAGTGATGTTCTCATGCACGCTCAACACGGAGGAGACTTGAAGACATCATGTTCAGTGAGAGAGGGAGACACAAAATAAAAAATATTGTATGTTCCACTTACATGAAATACCTAGAATATGCCAATTCATAGAGTCAGAAAATAGATTACAGTTTACTAGGGGCTCGGCAAGGGGTGGGGAATTATTGCTTAATGGGTGCAAAGTTTCTGTTTGTGGCAATGAAACAGTTTTGGTTCCAAATAGTGGTGATGGTAGCACAATATTGTGAATGTAATTAATACCACTGAATTGTATACTTGGAAATGGTTAAAATGGAATTTTGTGTTGCATATATATGACCACAATGAAAAGTAAAATAAAATAAAAGATTAGAAGGTGGTTATAAAGAAACAGAGAATGAGGTAGGAACACTAGTATTTTTATCTTTTATTAGGAAAGGCTAGGACAAGCAATAGAAGTATCCAGATGCATCACTTAAATTAACAAATGAAGCCCTAGACAAGTCAAGGGAGAAATGTAGGTGATGGTTTCAAGCCCAGACCCTGGTGCCAGCCTGCTTAGGCTCAAATCCCAGCTCTGGCACTCAGTTGTTTCTTTCCCTTGAGCAAATGAGTTAACCTCTTTGGACCTATCTCCTCATCTGTAAAACACAATTAGCAACATTATCTACATCAGTGTTGTTATGAACACTAAATGAGTAAATATTTGTAAAGTTCTTAGAACAGCACCTGGTAATGGTAAGTCCTACATCAGTGTTTGCTAAATAGACTGGGGTTTTGGGAAAGACTCACGGGAGAAGTTAAAGAGTGGTGTACTGAGGGAGCTGAATCACCACATTTTATGGTAAAGTTGAAAAATTAGAAATGGGAATATATTCCTGTTTTTAAAATTTTTGAAGAGATCCACTAAAAAGAGAAAAAGCTGAAGAGGACACCTTTGGGAACATGTCCTGAGTGTGGAGAGCAAAGAGGAGCAAGGGCGTCTCTTTTTTATTAAAACACACCCCACCCACGTTGCTCAGCACAAGGCCGAGGGCTGGCAGATGTAATTTGTAAACAGGAACAATGAGCCTTTTTTAGATAAAGACAAGACACTTGATTACTTCCATCACCAGCAAAATGAAAAGTAGCTGAAGATGTCAGCAACCTGTGGCCCTTGCACAGGGAGGCACTGAAACAGATGTGGCCACATGACTGTGACACACTTGACAGGTGCCCTTTTCTGAAGAGCTGATTCTCGGCTGCTGCCAAGGGGCTTTATGTCTGCAGCTGTGCCCAGGAGGGGATGAGGAACAGCCTCATGACAGCCTACAAGGGATTGGGGCGAACTTGGGGTAGCTCCCCAAAGCCTCCATGCTCTTGGGAACACAAATTGCTTTACCCAGACTCAGATCAGTGGTTCAAATCTTATTTGTGCAATGTGGATATGCGTGATGCACCTACATTTCAACAGAAGGATGATAGAAGATGATGATGATGATGAGAGAAAGGGAGAAATAGAAGGGAAGATACATAGAAATAAATATGATATAGATGATATAAATACAGATATAGATTAAACATACATAAGAATATGGATGTAGACACAGGTATAGGTAGATATTGAGATAAAGATAGTGAGAGAGAGTGATTTCAAGTTTGATATATACCTAGTCATGGAGATGGTGATGGAGATGGAGGTACTTATATGGGTACAGATACAGATAGGTATAGAAAATAGATGATTAGAGATAGAGATAGAGATAGAGATAAAGAGAGGGAGAGAGTGTCTACAGAGGGGAGGCCTCACTTCAGGCCCAGATCACCCTCAGCAGGCAGGAGAGGGACTGGGGCTCACCAAGGTTTGAGAAAGAGAAGAAATTATATCCTCATATCTTGACCCACTAGAATGCTGTTCCCAGAGCTGAAATTTTCAGTGAAAGTTCAGGAAAAGTACATAAATGTAGGATGGTTTGAAGATGAATAATGGAACTGACTAAGCTAATCTGCTTCATTTCAAAAATGTACTTTCTCCATCTAAAGGGTCACTGGAAACAATAACAGTGTGAGTAGGGGGCAAAACAGTCAGCAGGGGGCCTTTAGATGGCTTAATATTTTTCCAAACCCTCAAGATAAAACTATTTCCTATAGAACAAAACTTGTCAATGGTTGACTCCTTTCAGGAGTTAAGAAATGCTGAGTTATCAAAAGAAAATTCTCTGAATCCCAGTTTTTCCATTTCTAAAACTAAGATTAAAAGTCTTAGCCTGCATATGTCACAGGGTTGCTGTAGAGAAACAATGAAATGCTCCACTGCCCTGCACCACTGGATTTGTCCCATCTCAGGGAGATCACCCCTAGGGGGGTTTCAGTGGGAGAGGGGTTGAGAAGTCCACAGCATTGGACAGGCACTTTAACAACTATGAAGTACTAAGGGCAATGTGGTTAAAATCATATTAAAAACTACTAAAGGACTCTAATCCACAGAGATTGGGAGATTTCCTTACTCTTGGGTAATTCTCTTCAATGCAGAGGTTAGGGTAAATTTCACTGACTCCCTAAAGAGTTGTGTTTGAGTTCAGTCAACTCTGGACCCTGCATTATGGGTGGTGGCACATGGTGCTGGCTGCAGGGAGGCTCTATGGCAGCAGCCACATGGTGCTCAGGCTGGTTGCCACAGACTCAGGTGTTTGGACAGAGGGGAGTCCGGCCCTCAGCATCACCGTGCTAATGGGCCTGGAGCCCAGGATGCTGTTGTTTTAAGAGGTGGCTGTTGGTAAGGAGCATGGAGGGGACAAGCCTTGGAGTGTTCAGGCCAAGGTCCTTTCCTGTGTTTCCATCAAGGAGCTCCGGAATGCAGGGGAATGTTCCAGGGATCTCAGGGTGTGCTGTGTGCAGATAGGTCAGGTTGAGCCACAGCTATGTCAGTGGTGATCAGCACTGATGTTGCAGCCAGCTGGAACAAGGAGATCCTCTGGGTCTGATTTACTTTCTGCTACATCTCCCTCAGAAAAGCCCAAAAGAAAATCATGAGCTATTTTCACCTTTGAGAAGAACAATGAAAACATGAGATCATTTTCTTTCTAATTCCTTAATTCAATGGTAGATGGTGCTATTCATAGCTTTCCTCTTATTGACATTACTTTCCATTCACTTAACTTTGTTCATTTGATGAAGTAGAAGTCATAAAATTTAAACAATTTCTAAAAAGCTCTGAAATAATTTAATTACTGGATACAGATTCTAAAATCACAAAATTTATTAAGATGAAAACCCTCTGTTTTATCTGAATTATAAATGGAAAAACAATTAATGATTTACAGACTGTTTTATCTAGACACTAGGCAGGGTTCTCTGGCTTGTCTAAGCTTTAACTTTCTTGAAGCATGACATAAACGCTAGTGATATATTATGCATTCTAACCTTGGAATGTTTGTAAGTTTATATAGAAGTTTTACATGTTCACTTTTGCAATCTGAAAATTACTTATATATGAAATATTTAGTATTAGTTTCACCAGAAAGTATCTAAATATTACAGTTCAGAAATTCCTGGAAGGCTTCCTATTGGAATATCTGACAGTCCTTAGCCCTTACCCAAGGCCAAATGATTTGAAGGTTGGCCAGTGGTGAATCCATCTGACTGTAATAAATAGCAAGCTAGAAAGTGTGGCTTAGTATGATTAATAAAACATAGACTCTGTTTTCTGAAGCCACTTTGAAATTATCTGCAAGTCTGTTTTTATGATGAGAGATATAGTCCAGATTTTAGGTTTCAAAGTAAACTTCCTTATAGATTTACAAAGAATGTTGCCAAGAAACTGAGCTCTAATGAAATGTCATCCTCTGGGGCAAATTGTTTGGGAAATGTCCACTGAAGTATGTGCATAGAGGAATTCAGACATCTTTAGATCTCTGGATCCTGTCCAAGCTGCACATAGTCTCATTTGGCACCGTCCATTCTCCAGAGTTCCCAGAAGGGGGAAAGGCTCCAGGAGTTCATTTAGGCTCCACCCCTGGATGTGGTCTGAGCACTGAGAGGCCTCAAGGAGGAACCAAACTCAGGCACAGACAGAAATGTGCTTGTTTGCTGTGGTGGCTTCCTCAGCATTGGGAAGTCACACTGAGAGAGGGAGACTGGTTCTGGCCCACCAGGGGTAAGAAGCAGATGTTCAGCAGGAGCTCCAGGTTCCAGTGTCCAGGGACCACTGGCTGCCACAGTGCTCTGTGAACTGAACACAATGGACAGAGAAAATGCAAAACACAATACGTGTCCAGCCTGTGCCCCTAACATACCAGATATGCCCTAGAAAGAGGGTGTGATTGTCCCTGGACAGCCATGAGATGACAGTGCAAGGAAACCTGAGTTTCCTGGACACAAATTTAGGTTTTAAACCCTTAGGAGGTCTCTTCCATCCTCCATGCCTCAGTTTCCCCATCTGTGCAATGAGGAGACTGCAGATGAGGATGTTCCTTGGGTCAGGTCTACCTGCTTTCATTTCTGTGAGCTTATGAACACTGGCAGAGAGCTACACTGCCAATTACCATTCCAATTACCAATCATCAGTGATTAACAGATCACCAGAAGCAGTGATGATGTAAGTGGTACCGATGTGTATCCAAAACTTACATGTACTTTCCTTTCAAGGAAGGTAAATTATAGATCTCAAGCCTCTAATCTTCATGGGTCATATGCCTTCTTCACAGCATTCAGCAAATGCAAAACTTAGGGTAAAATATGAAGACACAATAAAGATGGAGTTCATGACTTGAAAACATAAAGTTTCTAAAAATCAATAGAAAAAAGATGAATATCCCAGAAGATGAGCAAAAGATATGAGCATGGAAGTTCCCAAAAATACAAATAGGCAATAAACACATAAATATTTAAATTTAATAGCTATCATGTAAATACTAATTAATAGAATATGATGTCCTTAAATTATTAGTGAAATGAATCAGCCACATACTGGTGGAAATATAAATTAGCTCTGTTTTCAATTTTGGGAAGAAATTTAAAAATTTAGACTTTATAAAGCAAGAGCACTAAATGTATTCAAGTCCATTTAATTCTGTTTCTCAAAATTTATTCTCAGGAAATAATCAGAGGCATCCATAAAATTTATGCCATAATGGTCACTGAAACAATGTTCATAATAATATTAAATGAAAAACAAATTAAATTAATTTTGACACACACAAATTCTGTCATTGAAACTTTTGTTTTGAAAGAACATCTAATAATATTGTAAATGTTACAATGGAAAATGAAAATATTAGATTTTATATATATATATATACACACACATATATATATATGTATATGTATATATATCATGACCCCAATTCTATAATTTTGAAAATAAAAACTAGTGTGTGGTTTTATTTTGTATGTTTCATTTTACTGTGTTTTCAAAATTCCCACCCATGAAAATGCATTACTTTTATTATCATAAAAATAAATATTATTTTTAAGTGAGTCAACGTTGGAAAACTCTACAGGTGCATCTAATGTGTCCTAACATCCACCTACTCTGTGACCAAGCAATTCCACTCCTAGGCATATACTCAACAAAATTGCATACATACGTTCAACAAATTTCACACTCTAAAGCATTTTATCAGCACTACTTACAAGTAAGTATAATGGTAAGAAATGATCCAAATTCCCATCAGTAGTAGAATGAATGAAAATGTTTTATATTCCTACAACAGAATATCACACAGCAGTGAGGTTGATGTCAAACTGCATGCAACAATACAGGGGCATCAGGTTACACTAAATGAAAGGGGCCAGAAAGAAAAGAGCATATGCTTTATGGTTTTGTTTGTATGAAGTAGGAAACCTGCCAAATTAACCCAAGTTGTTGGTTAGTTACTCTAAGGATGACAGTGTGAGGGAGGAGGCACTAGCTGGAAGAGAGCACAAAGTGGCCCACACCTTCCTGTGATGGGTGTGGGGGGAAGGCCCATCTGGCTTCTCCAGTTTGCACAAGTCTTGGTTGATGGCCCTGACCCCTTCAGCCACACTTTTCTACCTCACACCATGTCAGTGTCACTCATCCCCTCTGTCTCTTATTATTGCCATTCTCACTATCTGTGCATAGTTCACTCAGTTCAGGTCTTTGTTCAAGTATCACTTCTCCAAGGATCATTCACTGACCACCTTATTTGAAATAAATAGTCTTCCAATGACTTCACACTCATCACAAACACACATAAATACACACACATACGCACAAGAGAATGGAGAAGATGGACACAGACATGGACATGGACATGAACATAGACATTGATGGTTTTGACTTGCTAGAATGTACACTTCATAGAGACAGGCCTTTTATCTCACTCCATTTTCCTTTCCCTAATGCCTTTAACAGCTTCCCAAAACATCACAGACTTGATACATGTGTTTGAAAAGAATAGCTGTTCCCCTCGGCCCCTCATTTCTCATGCAATGTGGCCCATTACTCAAAGGCCACACTTATGAAGTGCCAATGGAATCATAAATGAAAATGCCCTTTCCTGGGGACCTCTCTCTCTCTCTCTCCATGGCAGCCAGAAAGTCTTCTGAACAAAGGGAGAGGACATAGACACAGTTTCCCAGGATAATTGGAAACAGCCTCAGTGACTGCACACATCAAACAGAGGAAACTGGAGAGTGGTGGGGCCCGAAGTGCCTTCGTATTTTTGTTGTGCAATCTGAGCCGCTGGCCACCTTTCATGCCAAGGGTCATCTCCATGCTTTCAAGAATTCCACTTGAGAAGTAGTGGAAGAACAAAGGTCAAGATAATTTGAGTCCATATGGACGTGTTTAGTACAGAGGATTGGTGTAAAATGTGAAGCATTCTCACGGGCTTGTGTTGTACTTGAGATTCACAAATTCCCAGAATGTTTGGTTCATATCTGACTTCCTAACTTTCCTATTGAATTACAGTGGCTCAAAGGCAGCATTCTGAGAAGCTTGTTGCAGCTGTCAAGGCTTTAGTCCATCCCTGTTTGGGGAGATGTTGATAATTCACCTATATGTCAACAGTGGGGCTTCAGTGGACTACCTCATTTGACCTTGACCACAACCCTTTGAGTTGTATGGGACAGGTTTGATAACCATCCCTTTTGTAGATGTCAGAGCTGAAGGTCACAAGTAATGTTGCTAGTAACATCCCTATTAGGGCAGTTGCCCCATGTGGCCAGATGCACCACTTGTGTAACCACCTATTGAGATCATTCATTTGTGCTAGTAAGTGCCACAGTTGGACTCAAAGTCTTTCCATTTTAAGATAACAGTAAAATCCTTAACATTTTGCATGGTTTCCTTTTTCTTACACCCTCTGTCCTTTCCCTTCATGATCTGGTTCCAAGACTTTGCTTTTCTATATTTCAGTAGTTCCTACAGTTCCAATGAGTCCAGATCTCCTTAAAATGCAACAAAAACAGGGATGAAAAGGCAGAGAGAGAGATTCTCACTTTTCAGTAAGACCCTACCCTTAATCTTATTAAGTGTATCTGGGCACCATCTATCTTCATGACTCTACCAAAAAACTGTGGCTAACAACTGGAAGAGTTGGCGAACTTTCGCACAGTGCCTAAAAGTTTCATTAGGTGCCATGAATTTGCAGTGTTTGACTTAGTAATGCATATCTAGGCTCCTTGACTATGTCTAGAGATACTGTTTCAACATTTTATTAAGGTCAATTTTGTGTGTGTGTTTGACAATTAAATGTTCTAGTTGTGCAAACAGGTGAACTTTCTAGCTACTTCTACTAAAAGGGGCCCCATCAATTCCTGCTGCCAAGACTTTGTTCATACTGTGCCCTGTTTTGTTTCTGGACCATCCCAGGCCTGCTCAGCTCTGGGCTGGCAAGACCTGCAGGTTGTCTTTAGGCTCATCAAGATCTGGGATGATGAAAACCCCAGTGTGTTGGGAGCCCTTTGCCACCAGCCAGAAGGCAGAGGCACTGATGTTCATCTTGCTGGCCTAAGCCCTGGGTCTGGAGACCTTCAGGAACCTCTGTCAACTGAGCCCTGTTCACCTGGCTCCTATGGCCGGGCTCTACTTGGGATTTCAGGGTGGAGTCTAGGTCTCCAAGTGCCACTAGGACTCTCTTCACTCTGAAGGTCATTCGACTGAGACTCAAGGTGCATTCCTGTGCATGCCTTCCCCATGCCTTAAGCCCTGTAACCTCTACGATGGGTCAGACAGTGGAACCATAACTGCTGTGAAGCCTTCACAACCATTATTTGGGGCTCCTTGGATGCCAACACTAGTCTGGACCAGACGGGAACTTGTCCTGCTCTCTTCAAAATTGTTATATGAACTATCAGATATTTCTTTTATGAGTAGGAGACAGGCTCATAACCAAAAATGTCCTCTTAACTCTAGATCCATGAACTCCAGCTTTCTCCTGGTGGCTAGTATGCCTAACAGATGAGACTACGTCTATCACAGCTGCTTTCTTCCCATTCCTTTACTGCCTGTGGAAACCCTGTTTATCCTGTAAGCCCCATGCCTCTATCACCTTTTCCATGAAGCTGCTGCTGATAGATCCTTTGGCTGTTCTGAAACCTCTTAGACTTTGAGTTGTACCTTAGTCCTCCTTATATTGCAGTCACTAGTCCATACACTTCACTTGACCATCTGACTTGAGAATAAACACACTTATTTATCCCATGATGGCCCATTGCTGTCTCACCCCAGCTATTCTTAATGAATATCCTGGTACTTCAGGTGGCCTCATCTTCCAGAGGCAAACAATCAGAGGGCACTGGGTTAGCACAGAAAAGTTCTCACCCTGATAAACAGGCACTGGGAAGTTTCACCTCCCCGAGGCATGTAGATGCTCCTCTGGGGAGTGAATTCCCTCCTGGAGAACCACAGGAGAGGCCGGACTCCCCATCTCCATCCCGCCAGGTGGTCAGTTCAGCAAATATTTAGCCCACACCTAACTCTGCATTCTACACCTTGCTGGTCCCAGGAATACAGAAGTGTATCACAAATGGTCTCAGAGCCAAGTGTAGAATGGAAAAATAACTCTCAATATGATATAATATGTGCACAAATACAGGAAACTAGGGGTGTATTCAGAGCAGAGGCAGAAAGCATATTTAATACATCCTGGGGGGTTGATGAACACTTTCTAGAAGACAAAACATCTGAGCTGAAAATTTCCAGGATATTAAGTGAAACAGAGAAGGAAAAGTGGAAGGGCACTGTGAGAAGAGATTCCAGGGTGAGCAATTTGGGTGATGACCAAAAATTAGGTGCCCCCCATTCTTAGGTCCCATGAGGTTGATGAGGTTCTATTTGCACATTTCATGCCTGCCAGCCTGTCCCCAAGACAGGGCTCAGCTGCTCACCAACCCCACCTTGCATTGTCTGTCTCCTCCTCACTCTTACTCCTGAAGCTGTGCCCCCACACCCTGCTTCATGAGATGGACTGTGTCTTCCCCATGACTGCCTGCCTGGCTTGTCCCAGCTTGTCAGATCCCCATTCCAACCTGTCTTGTCTCGGGCCTCTCTCTTTGCCTCAGGTTTGCATTCACTGTGGGCTTTACCTCAGCTCTCCAAGCACAGTGCCTGGAGTCACACAGGCTGAGCCTTTGGAGGGAAACTTCCATTCACCACATGTGACCTTTAACCACTCCTAACCAGAGCTCCTTCTTCACTAACAGTGTAGTCATCTCCTGTTGAATGCAGAAGCAGTGCATTGCAAAGCACTTAGCACCTCACACAAAATATCCCACTGAGCAATATCCAGCTTTTAAGTATATTTTCTGAGGTTGAGTCCTATTCTTGAAGAAGGTGATGGATTCAGGATGTTGTCATCTATGGGTTTTGGTGCGCTAAGTGATTTTTTTATCATTGTATTTAGGAAGCTGGATATAAACACATGCCCATTATTACTTAGAGCTGGATGGTTGGTGTCTCTATAAAACAACCCACTGGCAATCCTTCTTTTATGATGTAACACTAACAAGCCTGGAGGCTTTCTTGATCATTAAATCAAAGCAGCTGATGCTCCCGCTGGTTCTGCTGGGCACAGCAATAGGGGCTCTGAGGCAGAACCACTGCTCCCTGCCCCAATGCCACTGACCCCTCTCCACCGTGTGCACAGCATCAATAGCCCATCCACAGGGTCAGGGTCCCTTGAAGGAAAGGACAAGTTGAATGGACACTGCTCCTGTAAATACACACATTAGTGGGAAGGTCCACTGGGGCTCTGTCCTCAGTCGAAGATGCCCCTGGACCTTCAGGATGAGAGGGCCCATGTATGGCCCCTGTGCATTTGTTCTCCCCGGTTGCCACCCCGACCCACTCATGCAGAACCAGCTATTCCAGGTCCCCGACCCTGTCTAACACTGCTCACTCCCTGCTGCTTGGTTCCTCTGTTGACCCTGGTCTTCCAGGTTCAGTCTGCAGAACCCCCAAAGGCCCTTCCTTCTCTGTCCACTGAAATGGGCAGTGGGACTGTGGCTCATGGCACCTCCAGCCCTCTCTTACCATGTCTCCCTCCAGGTGGGGGTTGGCCCATTTCCAGGGAGAGCCCCTAAGGAAATGTGATGGGACTAATAATTATTTTGGGTTTATATATATATATATATATATATATATATTTTATTGAGATTGTTCAGATACCATACAACTATCCAAAGATCAAAAGTGTACAATCAATTGCCCATGGCACCACCATACAACTGTGCATCCATCAACACAATTATTTTTTTTTCAATTTTTCGAACATTTTCACTATTCCAGAAAAGAAATAATGACAAACTAAAGGAAACTCAGATCCTCCCATACCCCAACCATACCCACCACTCCATTATTGATTCATAGTTTTGATGTAGTACATTTGTTACTGTTGATGAAAGCATGTTAAAATACTACTAACTGTAGCATATAGTTTACAATAGGTATATTTTTTCCCTATATACCTCTCTATTATTAACTTCTAGTTATAGTGTCATACATTTGTTCTAGTTCCTGGGAGAGATTTCTAATATTTGTATAATCATGGTCACTGTCCACTACAAGATTCACTGTTTTAGACATTCCCATCTTTTAACCTCCAACTTGCCTTCTGGTGACATGCATGACTCTGAGCTTACCCTTTCCACCACTTTCACACACCTTTTAGCACTGTTATTCTCATTACATGCTACCATCACCCTGTCCATTTCCAAATATTTAAGTTCACCCTAGTTGAACATTCTGCTCATAATAAGCAACTGCTCCCCATTCTTTAGCCTCATTCTATATCCTGGTAACATATTTTATGTCTATGAGTTTACATATTATAATTAGTTTATATCAGTGAGACCCTGTAATATTTCCCTTTACGTGTGTCTTATTTCACTCAATATAGTGCCCTCAAGGTTTCTTCATCAATCCTTTTCTTTTAGGATGGTTTTGTTCAAACACTATACATTACATCCTAAGTAAACAACCATTGGTTCCCCATATAGTCACGTATTTATGTATTGAGCACCATTGCCACTCTCTATATAAGGACATTTCTTCCACAAAGATGGAGGAAGAGTCAAAGAAGGCAGAGAGGCAAAAGAAAAAGGCGAGAGAGAGAGAAAAACAAATAAAAAAAAACTTGATAGCTTGAAGGTGACAAAAGGAAAGATACCATTAACCTAAAGTAGAATAAAGAGTCAGACAACATCACCAATGCCAGGACTCCCATACACTTCCCCTATTCCCCACCCCCTTTATGTATTTAGCTTTGGTATATTGCTTTTGTTACATTAAAGGAAGCATAATACAATATTTCTGTTAATTCTAGCCTCTAGTTTCCATTGATTATATTTTCTCCCCAATACCACACTATTTTTAACAACTTGCAATGTTGATATTCATTTGTTCTACTTCATGTAAAAACATATTTGTACCTTTTATTACAATCATTGAGCACCCTAGGTTTCCCTGAGTTACACAGTCCCAGTCTTTGTCATTCATCTTTTGTTCTGGTTTTCCACATGATCACAGCCTTCCTCTTTGAACCATATTCACATTCATCTTTGTTCAGTGTACTTACATTGCTGTGTTTCTATCTCCCAAAATTGTTTTCCAAACCTCTCATTCCTGTCTTTTCCTTTCCGTTTGCAGTGCTTCCTTTAGTGCTTCCTGTACAGCAGGTATCTTGTTCACAAACTCTGTCATTGTCTGTCTGTCAGAGACTATTTTAAGCTTTCCCTCATATCTGAAGGGTAGTTTCACCGGATATAGGATTCTTGGTTGGTGGTTTTTCTCTTTCAGTATCTTAAATATATCACCCCACTTCCTTCTTGCCTCCATGGTTTCTACTGAGAAATCCACACATAGTCTTATTAAGTTTCCTTTGTATGTGATGGATTGCTTCTCTCTTGCTGCTATCAGGACTCACTCTTTGTCTTTGACATTTGATAATCTGATTATTAAGTGTCTTGTCATAGGCCTATTCAGAACTATTCTGTTTGGGGTACACTGTGCTTCTTGGATTTGAATTTTATGTCTTTCATAAGAGATGGGAAATTTTCATTGATTATTTCCTCTGTTATTGCTTCTGCCCCTTTTCCCTTCTCTTCTCCTTCTGGGACACCAATGACACCTAAATTCTTGCTTTTTGTGTTGTCCTTAAGTTCCCAAAGATGTTGCTCATATTTTTCCATTCTTTTCTCCATCTGCTCCTTTGTGTGTAGGCTTTCAGGTGTTTTGTTCTCCAGTTCCTGAGTGTTTCCTTCTGCCTCTTGAGATCAGCTGTTGTGTGTTTCCATTCTGTCTTTCATCTCTTATGTTGTGCCTTTTATTTCCATAGACTCTCCCAGTTGGTTTTTTGAACTTTCAATTTCTACCTTATGTATGTCCTGTGTTTTCATTATATGGTTCAGCTCTTTCACCAGATCTTCCCTAAACTTTTTGAATTGACTTATTCTTAGTTGTTTCAATTCCTGCATCACAGCTGAAGTGCAAGTTTGTTCCTCTGACCAGGCCATAACCTCATTTTTCTTGGTGTAGGTCATAGTTTTCTGCTGTCTAGGCATGGTTTCCTTGGTTACCCCAATCAGGTCTCCCCAGACCAGAATGGGCTCAGGTCCCAGAAGGAAGAAATATTCAGTATCTGGTTTCCCTGAGGGTGTGTCTTAGAAAATTGGCACACCCTCTGATGCTTCCAGTCACTGTGCTTTTCTGCCCAGCAGGTGGTGCCTGTTAACCTATAATTCTTGAGTGGTGTAAAGAGGTGTGGCTCTTTTTCCCCAAGTTCTGAATGAAAGGCAGGTAGTAGAGCTGGGACCCACCCTTTCCTCTTAGAGAAGATAGACCCCCTACACAGAGGTCATTAGCATTTCAATGGTCTCCCTCTGCCTGTGCTATATCCTTGTCTGGGTCACAGAACTGGAAACTGAAAATGGCTGAGGCTTTCTCCACTGAGTCAAAAAAGGGACTAAGGCAACCCTCTGGCTCTCCAAGGTCAGTCATCACCCAAAGCCTCTGTCTGCTTGTTGGGGATTCATACCTTGTAGTGAGTGGTTCACACTCACTAAAAACCCAGCTGGAGCTCTGCTGAGCTATATTCACTTGCTGAGAGAAAGCTTCTCTCTGGTACCATGAGGCTTTGTAGCTCAGGCTGTGGGGGAGGGGTCTCCCAATTTGGATGCACAGTTTTTACTTACAGATTTTATGCTGTGATCTCGAGCATTCCTCCCGATTCAGGTTGGTGTATGATGAGTGGATGGGCACATTTGTCCCCCCCCAGTTACTCTGGATTATTTACTAGTTGTTTCTGGTTTTTTTTTTTAGTTGTTCCAGGGGGACTACTTAGCTTCTATTCCTCTTTATGCCTCCATCTTAGATCCTCCATTTTTTTTGCAACTAGTTTTGTAAATCTTTTTATCTTAAAACTTCTGACAACTTATTAGAAAGAATGTACATAGTAAAAAATAATCCCCATTGTCATAAACCAAAATCAAAGTTTTTCAGTCCTAGTATACAATGAATCAAAAAAAAAAATAAATAAGGTATTAACATTTTTTCACACCTTTTGCAATACTGACAGTGCAGGTACAAATTTGATCTAAATGTAAAGCCTCTCAAGCAACAATTTACAGCCTTCCTGCATCCTCTGTGCCAAGAAATATAAAAGCTCAAGGGTCAAATAACACCAAATGTACAAGTGTCAAAAAGCATCTCAGTTAGGATATTCACTAGTTTTATCTAAGTTTTGTATATCTTTCAAGAAGCTATTTCTTGTATTTTGCTTTTTAAGATGACCTTTCCAATTATACAATACAGGAACACATACATGTGATGCATTTCAACACCTGAATGAGCTCTTTTGTTTATGATTTTAGATGAAGTCTTCTATATGGAAGCCACTAGCTCCATACAGCTATTTAAATATAAATTATTCAAAATTACATACAATTTAAATTTCAGTTTCTTAGTCACACAAGTCATATTTCAAATGTTCAGAGCCACATGGGTAACGGCTACTACATAGATTATACAACATTTTCATCATCACAGGAAATTCTGTTGGATAGCACCAATCTACAGAAATATGTGGCTCTGTGCTTGTGTGATGTTTCTGTTTCAA
This sequence comes from Choloepus didactylus, assembly GCF_015220235.1. NCBI lineage: Eukaryota > Metazoa > Chordata > Mammalia > Pilosa > Megalonychidae > Choloepus > Choloepus didactylus. Next base: position 1,480,305 of record NC_051315.1, read on the forward strand.
ATAAATTTATCATACTGCACACACCACATTGTAACTTTTTCCTCACTGAATAGCAAGTCTTGCAGATCTTTTAATGCCACTGCATGTGTATCACCCATATCCTTTTACCAACTGCCATTCCTACATTGATGGAATTCAAGTGGTTTCCATTTTAATTTGTTTTATTTTTGCTATTACAAATGATATTAAAATTGTCATCTCTGTGTATCCCTATACCCGCATCTTCATAAACCTACCCAATTATTTTGTCTAAGAAAGTTATCAAAAAGTAGAATTTCTAAGTCAAAGTGTATGCTCATTGTAGTTATTGCAGTTCCTGAAAAGTCTTTTAAAACAGCTATATTAACATGTTTACTTTCTGACTGCAGTTTAGCAGGTTGTGTCTGTGAAGGAATGCTTATCTCATCTAAGTTGTTGAATCTATTAGAATAAAATTTTCCATAATTTTCCTTTATTATTCTCTTAATTTCTAAGTAAAATTTATACTGATGTTCCCTCTTTCATTCCTGATATTGTTAACTTTTGTCTTTTCTCCTTTTCTTTTTTAGTCTGGTTAGAAGTTTATAAATTTTATTTATCTTCTCAACAAACTAGCGTTTGGTTTTATTGATCTTCTCTATTATTTTTCTGTTTTCAGTTTCACTGATTTCTGCTATTATCATTATTTCATTTCTTCTGCTTTTTTAATTATTTGGGAAGGCAGCTTAGATTATTGATTTGAGACCTCTGTACTTTTATATTGTTGACATTCAGTGCTACAAATTTCCCTCTAAACACTACCTTTCTGGCATTCCCAAATTGTAAAATGTCTGAACATCTGCATAAGCAAGGGTCAAAATGCAATCTATTTTCTCTTTTTATTTCTTCTTTGGGTCTGTAGGATGTTTAAATGTGTATTAGGTAATTTTCAAATATTTGGAAAATTTCTAGATGTGTTGTTCTTTTAATTTAATTTTATTTGAGTCAGATATGTACTTTGTATGATTTAAATCCTTTTAAATTTATTCAGATTTTTTACAGCCCAGGATACAGTCTGTCTTGTAAACATTTTCTGTGCACATGAAAATAATTTAAATCCTGTTGTAAAGTGGAGCATTACAGAAGGATAAGTTAGGTCAGATGGTCTGATGATGTGGTTGAAGTTTTCTGTTTTCTTCCTTACTTCTGTTCTATCACTTATTGAGAGAGTGATGATAAAAATCAATGCCTATAATTGTGGTTTTGTCCATTTCTTCTTCCAGTTATATCAGTTTTTGATTCATGCAATTTTATGCTCCATTTTTATTTGCATAAACATTCTGGATTGGTATGCTCTCTTTATGCATCTACCTCTTTGTCATAATGTTCTTTGAGACATACTTTGGTATTAATATAGCCATTCCACCCTTGTTTTGGATAGTTTTGCATGGTCCATTTTCATCCTTTTCATACTTTTAGCCTATTTGTGTCTGTATATTTATAGTGAATTTTGTGCAGGAAGCATATAATAGGGTTTTGAATTTTATCCAATGTAAAAAAACCTCTGCTTTAAACCACTTACATTTATTGTCATCATTTGAGATTGTTGAATACATATCTACCACCTTGCTATTTGTTTCTATTTGTCCCATCTCTTCTTTGTTCTTACACAATTTTGTGATGTCATTTTTCAGATTGGGTATTTTTTAATGATACCACATTTTTTTTCATTTTTGATTTATTTGACATAGCTCTTTCTTTTGATTTTTGGTGTTTGCATTATATTTTTAAAATACACATTTAATTGACCACAGTATGAGTTCAAATAATATTATACAAATTCATGTGACTCTCATATTGGCTCTCCTGGAATTTTTGCCATTATTAGATATTTTACATCTAAATGTATTAGAGATCACAAAATGCTGATTTCTTTATAAACATATTTTACCTTTATAAACATATTTTTAAAATGAAAACTTATTTTATATTTTCTCTCCCATTTACCATATCTGGTACCTATTATACTTTTGTGTAAAAACCCAGATTATAAGAAACGTTTTCCTTTTCCCTGGAGAACTTCCTTTAATATTTCTTGTTATTCAGTCTGCCAGTGATTAATTATTTCAGCTTTGACATGTCTGAATATGACTTTCTTTTTTAATTTTTGGAAGAAATTTTTGCTGGATATAGAATTCTAGGTTGTCTTTCTTTCCTCCATTTTACAAGTTTTGCTTCACTATCTTTGAGCTTGCATTATTTCCCATATGAATTCTGCATCACTTTCTTCTTTCTTTTATGTAATGTGCCTATTTGTTTCTGGCTGCTGTAAGGCTTTCTTTTTATCACAGCTTTCAAAATATTTGATTATGTTGTGTGTGGTGTGGTTTCTTCATTTGTTTTTCTTGAGATTTATTGAACTTTGATTTGCATATAGATTCTTTACATCAAATTTGGAAAACTTTCAGCCACTATTTTAAAAGTATGTATTCCCCATTTCCTTTGAGTATTCCTCATTCATATATATTCAGCTACTTAAAATTAACCCACAATTCATTGACATAAAGTCTTTTTAGTGTCTGGTTTTTCATTGTGACTTATTTTGGATAGCTTATAATTATTCTTCAAATTCATTATTTTTTTCTCTAATATTAAATCTTTTCTTAATCTCCTTCAGGGTATTTAACTCTCAGACATTTTAATTTTGATACGTTCTATTTATATCCTTACCTCTTTGACCTTTCATCTGCATTCTTTAACATATATAATATAGTTGTAATAATGGCTTTAATATCCTTGCCTCCCATTTATCTCACTTGAATCATTTCTGGGTATTTTACTGATTTTTCTCCTTATTATGGATCATAGTTACTTGCATAATTGGTATTTTTTACTGGACACAAAGCCCTCTATTACTGAGGAACCAGGTACAACACTGGTGGCTCCAGCTGGGGGAAGGTAGAGGAATCACTGTGAATGTGCTTAGAGCCTTCTCTGAAACAAAGGCTTCTTTTCAGGGGAAAAGGTTTTTACCAGTGCTTTATCCCACTCAGAGCAAAGGCACTTCTCAGAGTCAGCTCCCTCCAGCCCTTCTGTCTCATCTGTGGTGAAATGGAGGGAGAACTATATCCCTTGAGAAACAGGTTCACTTAGAATTAATCATGAGATTATAGAACCACAACCTTCCCCACACTGCACCACCACAGCAAGTCTCCAGAATAACAGAGCAGTGTACCTGGAAATGCTGCAAATGCAGCCTCATTTGGAGGAGGAGGAGGACTACCTAGGGGAGCTCACAGGTGAGAGGGGAGACAAAACAAGAGCACAGGAGAAATTGGAAGCCTCTGGCTTTTATAGTTACAGAAAACTTTCAACAAACCAATTCCTAGCCAGAATCAACACAAATTCACATGCTAAAGACCTGTTTACTTCAATTCCTATTACCTGACATAATATGCCTGGATTTCATTAAAAACTACACAGTGCACCAAAATTTAAGAAAAAATACAGTCTGAAGACACAAAAGAAGCATCAGAAATGAAGACTTAGAAGTGACACAACACTGAAATTATAAGAAGGGATTTTTGAAATAGGTATGATTAACATGTTAAGGACTCTAAGGAAAAAAAGTAGAAAACCTGCAAACTGATATGTGATATAAGCAGAGATATGGAAACTCTAAGAAACAGCAAAAAGGAAATGCTAGAAATAAAAAAAGAAAACTACAGTAGCAGAATGCCTTTGATGGTCTCCTCAGTAGATTGCACAGCTGAGGAAAGAATAAGTAACCAGGAGACAGGCCAATGGAAAGTTCCTGAACTGAAATACAAAGAGTAAAAAGAATGGGAAAACAAATACATAACAGAATATCCAAGAACTGTGGAACAATTTCAGGAGGTGTTATAAAGGCACACATTTGAATGCAAGAGGAGAAGAAAATTAGATGGGAGGAGAAAAAATATTTTGGGTAATAATGGTAAAGAACTTTGAAAAGTTAATGACAGACAACAACCCACAGATCCAGGAATCCCTGAGAAAGCCAAGCAATATAAATATCACAAAAATTATGTCCACCTCCAAAACTATCAAACCAAGGTGGTGAAATGAAATTGTGAAAGAACACAGAGAGGAAATGTTTTTTATAGACACAGACAAGCTTATTCCAAAAATGTTATGGAGATGCAAAGGGAACAGAACAGATGAAATAAACTTGAAATTGAAGAATGAAGTGGGGGAAATCACTATATGAGACAGTAAGGTCACTATACAGCCACAGTGAAAAATTCACTATACTATTGGCAGAGAGAGAACCACATGAAATTGAACAGAATAAACAACTCTGAATTTAATCCACATGAATACGCCCAACTATATTTTGAAAAGGGGCATAGACAGTTCAATGCAGGAAGGACAATCCTTTTAATAAATGGTGCTGGATGAATTGGGTGTCCATAGGGGGGAAAAAAACAACCTTGGTCTATACTTCACCTCTATTATAAAAATTAACTTATAATGGATCATGGATTTAACTGTAAAAATAATAAAACTTTTAGAAAAAAAGTTAGGAAAATGTCTTTGGGATATAGGGGCAGCCAAAGAATTACTAGCCTTGACAACAGAAGCACAATCAATAAAAGGAAATGTTTGTAAATTAGACCTCATCTAAAGAAAATCTTCCATTCTACAAAAGATCCTGTTAATAAGATGAAATGACAAATTATGAAAAAATGTTTGCAAATGACATATGCAAAATAAAACTATTACCTAGAATACATAAAGAACTCTCAAATACAAAAATAAACAAACCATCCAATTAGAAATGGGTAAAAGACAAACAGACATTTCACTGAAAAGGATATAACATTGCAAATAAGCACATGAAAAAATGTTCAACCTCATTATCTGTCAGAGATCTGCAAATTAAAACTACAACTACTAGAATAGCTAAAATAAAAGAGTAGAATTTGCAAATTCATATTTTAGTAGTTTTACTAAAAAAGCGCCAAACACTGGTGAGGATGGAGAGAAACTGCATCACTCATTCATTTCTGGTGGGAATGTAAAATGGTTCAGCCATTCTGGAAAATAATTACCATATGACTCACCAATTGTAGTCTTGGGTATTTATCCCCAAGAAATGGAAATTCATATTCTCACAAAAACCTCTGTGGGAATGTTTATAGCAAAAATATTCATAATAACCCCAAACTGGAAACTGTTACGGTGCCCGCAAGTTAATGTACAAGACAGCCAAACAGAATTTAAAGAGCCTTTATTAGTCAGCTAGCTGGTGGCTACTGCCTGTCACTCCACGCAGGGAGTTTAGTAAGCAGCAGCAGCTTGACCGGAGATTGCTTGAGACTTATATAGGCAGAAATCACATCCTGAAAATGCAAGCAAGCTACTTTGACAAAAGCAGAGTTGGCGGTTAATTAATGGGTGCTTAAGATCTTTAGCAACCTTGAGAAATTTTCTCAAGGCTGGTGCAATGGTTAATTATTGGAACGGTTACGCTTGGCTAATGCATACATCCGCAAGTCTCACTCCCTAAAATGGCACAGTTTCACTCCCTAAAACAGCACAGTTTCACTCCCTAAAACGGCACAGTTTCACTCCCTTCCTCTCAGGGCTTTAATGTTTACTTTGCAGTCATTACCGGTTGAGGGGGAAGGGGACTCTCTTGTTACAGATTAAGGGGAGGGAGCCCACTTCAGAAACAACCCAGAAGTCTTTCAATGGGTGAATGGCAAAAAACTGTGCTATATCCATACCATGGAATATCATTTATCAATAAAAAGGAACAAATGATTGAGACACACAATAACATGGATGACCATCCAGAGAATTTTGCTGAGTGAAAGAGCAAATCCCGAAGGATTCCATTTTGTATTGTTCCATTTATATAACCTCTTTGAAATAAAAAAAAAAAAATGATAGGAATGGAGAACAAATTAATTGTTTCCTAGTGTTAGGACAGGAAGGGAAGATGCAGGCGGGAGGGAGGCTGATGTGGTTAGAAGATTCCTTGTCATGGATCTGTTCTGATCTAGACTATTGTGTGGGTGCAAGAAGCCATACATGTGATAAAATTACATAAAGCTAAATATACATACACACACAAACACACACACAGGAACTCAAGTAAAACTGGAAGGCGAAGGTGAGGCGGGGGACTTGGCCGAGTCCCCGGCGGAGGCGTGCAAGGTGTGGAGGGCGGCGAGAGAGGAACGCGAAACACTCTCCTCTCGAGGGGATAGAACAAAAGCCTTTATTCAGGGGTCAGCACAAGTTATATAGGGTGGCATAGAGGGCGGGGTCGGTGTTAGGGGTGTGGGGTTCTTACATGGCAATGCTGAGGGGATAAAAGCTAGGATTGGTTCTGAGAGGGCGCGGAGGTCGTTTGAAAAAAGGGCGGGAGTTGCTCTGGCAACGGTGCATGTGCACTGGCGGTGGCGGGAGTTGCTCTGGCAATGGGGAGTGTGCGGGCAAGATAAGGGGGTCGGTTTTCTCCGGCAAGCTTCCCCTAACGGTTGTATTTTGGGTGAGGGAGATGGGGCCTGTAGCCGGCTCCACTTTCTCAGGCCCGGGGGGCTGTGGAGGATATTACTGCCCATGCCCACTACCCTCCCCAGGGGCTGGCCAGGTTCCCTGGGTGGGGGCTGTGGAGGGCGCTACTGCCCATGCCCATCGCCTCCCCCAGGGGCTGACCAGGTTCCCTGGCCCCGGCCCGCCAAATCTGAGTAAGATTGGTAGATTTTACCAATGTCAATATCTTGGTCTTGAAATTGGGGGAAACTGCATAAAGATTATATGGGGGGTGGGGCAAGATGGCAGAGTGGTGAGGTGTGCATTTTAGTTACTCCTCCAGGGCAGTAGAAAGCCAGGAACCGTGTGGACTGGACACACCACAGAGCAGTTTGACTTTGGGCATACTTCATACAACACTCGTGAATGGAACAGCTGAAATCACTGAAATCTGTAAGTTTTCAGGGCCAGGGGACCCATGCCCCTCCCTCTCAGGCTCAGTCCCATGGGAGGAGGGGTTGTCTGCGCTGGAAATGAGGAGGGAGAACTGCAATTGTGGCTCTTATTGGAAACTCATTCTACTGATCCAGACTCCAAACATAGATAGACCGAGACCAGACACCAGAGAATAGAGGAGCAGCAAGCCCAGCAGAGAGGAGATAGGGATAGAAAAACAGCAAGGAAAACCCAAAAATAAAAATGGAGACTTACTGGAGTTCTGGAGAACATACAATGGGGAAGGGCAGAGCTCAGGCAGAGTCAGAATCATATGCAAATCAAGAAGGCAAGTTTCTTTGAAAAACTGTTTTCTCTGCTCCCTGGATAGTTCCTTAATGGCCCTAATCTCCTTGTCTCTTAGCATTTCAATAGCCCATTAGGTCTGCAAGGAGGGCCCTTCCTTTTTTTTAATCTTTTTCTCTTTTTCTAAAACAATTACTCTAAGAAGCCCAGTACAGAAAGCCTCAAAGACTTGAAATTTGGGCCCAGACAAGAGCAGAGATAAGAGAGCTCTGAGACACAAGGCAATAAGTCCAGTGGCTAAATTAGCCAAACACCACAACTTCCCAAGAAAAGAGGGGCATCCCCTCACAGCCATCTTCCCAGTGGGCAGGCAACACTCCTGCCAGGCACTGGCTCCACAGCCCAGAGCTGCCCCAGACAATCCAGTGTGATAGGAAGAGTTTCCAACAACACAGGCACACACCACAATATTGGGCATGGACATTAGCCTTTCCCACACCCTCAGCTGATTGTCCCAGAGTTGGGAAGGCAGAGCTGTGTGAATTAACATGCCCCCTTCAGCCATCCTTGCAGCAGACTGGGAATGCCCCTACACAGCCCTGCAGCCCAGAACTGCCCTGGGAGCACAGCACTCACCTGTGACATAGCACAGTAATCCCTCAACACAGGATCTGGGGGGGGGGCATGGCTTGGAAGAGGGACACACATGCAAGTCCCAGGGGCCATACACCAATATCAAAGACAGGACTAGTGGGTCAGCAGTAGAGACAAACTGTCACGGGACTGAACTGAAAGATTAGACTATTACAGCAGCTTAAAATCTCCAGGAACACCAGGGAGATTTGATTGTTAGAGCTGACCCCCTTCCTGACTGCTCAGACACATGCCCCATATACAGGGTGGGCAACACCAACTACACATGCAAGCTTTGTGCACCAATTGGACCCCACAAAACTCACACCACCACTCACCACAAAGACAAAGTGGGGGAGACTAGCTTGAGGGGAATAGGTGGTTCACAGATGCCACCTGCTGGTTAGTTAAAGTGTTCTCCAAAAAGCTGCAGGTCTGTAAAATTAGAGATAAGCATTTTAATCAGTCTACAAATACTAAAAGAACCCTATCAAGTTAAACAAATGCAAGAGGCCAAAAACAACATACAATTTTAGAGCATATGAAAAAAATGATATGGATAACCCAAGCCCAAGCACCCAATCAAAAGATCAGAGGAGACACTGTACTTGGAGCAATTAATCAAAAAAACTAAAGATGAACAATGAGAGCACAGCACAGGGTATAAAGGACATGAAGAAGAGCATGGCACAGGATATAAATGACATGAAGAGTACCCCAGAAGAGCATAAAGAAGAAATTGCAAGATTAAATAATAAAATAGATGATGGAAATAAAAGAAACTGTTGACCAAGTGAAAAAGATTCTGGATACTCATAGTAAAAGACCAGAGGAAGCTGAACAGTGAATCAGTGACCTGGAGGATGACAGAATGGAAAATGAAAGAATGGGGAAAAAACTGAAAAAATCAAAATGCACCTCAGGGATATGATAGCTAATATAAAATGTCCAAATATAAGACTCATTGGTGTTCCAGAAGGGGAAGAGAAAGGTAAAGTTCTAGGAAGAGTATTCAAAGAGATCAAATCTTCTAAACACCATAAATACACAAATTAAAAATGCCCAGCAAACTCCAAATAGAATAAATTCAAATAAACCCACTCTGAGACATATTCTGATCACATTGTCTAACATGGAAGAGAAGGAGCAAGTTCTGTAAGAAGCAAGAGAAAAGCAATTAACCACAAAGGAAACAGCATAAGAGAAAGTAATGACTACTTAGCAGCCACCATGGAGGCAAGAAGGAAGTGGCATGACATATTTAAAATTCTGAGAGAGAAAACTTTCCAACCAAGAATACTCTATCCAGCCAAGTTCTCCTTTAAATTTGAGGCAAAGCTTAAATTTTTCACAGACAAACAAATGCTGAGAGAATTTGCTAACAAGAGAGACTTGCCCTATTTGGGATACTAAAGGGAAACCTACTGACAGAGAAACAAAGACAGGAGAGAGAGATATGGAGAAAGGTTCAGTACTAAAGAGATTCAGTAGGGGTACATTAAAGGACATTAAGAGAGAGAGGGAAAAATATATATGACAAACATAAACCAAAGGATAAGATGGCTGATTCAAGAAATGACTTCACAGTAATAAGTTGAATGTAAATGGATTAAACTCCCCAAATAAAAGATACAGATTGGCAGAATGGATTAAAAAAATGAACCATCAGTATGTTGCAGACAAGAGACTCATCTTAGACATAGGGACACAAAGAAATTGAAAGTTGAAAGCATGGAAAAAAATGTTTCACGCAAGCTAAAGCCAAAAGACAGCAGGAGTAGCAATATTAATCTCAGATAAAATAGACTTTAACTGCAAGGATGTTACGAGAGAGAAAGAAGGCCACTGCATATTAATAAAAGGGGCAATTCAACAAGAAGAAATAACAATCATAAATGTTTATGCACCCAATCAAGGTGCCACAAAATACATGAGACAAATACTGACAAAACTAAAGGAAGCAATTGATGTTTCCACAACAATTGTGGGAGACTTCAACACATCACTGTCTCCTATAGATAGATAAACCAGACAGAAGACCAACAAGGAAATTGAACATCTAAACAATCTGATAAATGAATTTGATTAAACAGACATGTATAGAACATTATATCCAAATCACCAGGACAAACATTCTTCTCTGGTGCTCACGGAACTTTCTCCAGAATAGATCATATGCTGGGACATAAAACAAGCCTCAATAAATTTTAAAAATTGAAATTATCCAAAGCACATTCTCTGACCACAAAGGAATAAAACTAGAAGTCAATAACCATCAGAGACTTAGAAAATTCACAAATACCTGGAGGTTAAACAACATGCTCCTAAACAATCAGTGAGTTAAAGAAGAAATACCAGGAGAAATTGCTACATATATACAGACAAATGAAAATGAAAACACAACATACCAAAACCTATGGGATGCAGCAAAAGCGGTACTGAGGGGGAAATGTATAGCACAAAGCACATATATTAAAAAGGAAGAAAGAGCCAAAATCAAAGAACTAATGGATCAACTGAAGAAGCTAGAAAATGAAAAGCAAACCAATCCTAAACCAAGTAGAAGAAAACAAATAACAAGGATTAAAGCAGAAATAGATGACACAAAGGGAAAAATCCAATAGGATAAATAACACCAAAAGTTGGTTCTAAGAGAAGATCAACAAAATTTACAAGCCCCTAGCTATACTGACAAAATAAAAAAGAGAGGAGACTCATATAAACAGAATAATAAATGAGAAAGGTGACATTACTGCAGATCCTGAAGAAATTAAAAAAAAATCATAACAGGATACAAAGAAAAACCATATCCCAACAAACCAGATAATGTAGAGGAAATGGACAATTTTCTGGAAACAAATGAACAACCTGGACTGACCAGAGAAGAAATAGAAGACCTCAACCAACCAATCACAAGCAAAAAGATCCAATCAGTCATCAAAAAGCTGCCCACAACTAGATGCCCAGGGCCAGATGGCTTCACAGGGGAATTCTACCAAACTTTCCAAAAAGAACTGACACCAATCTTACTTAAACTCTTTAAAAATGTTGAAGAAAATAGAACACTATCTAACTCATTTTATGAAGCTAACATCAATCTAATACCAAAACCTGGCAAAGATGCTACAAAATGGAAAACTACAGACCTATCTCCCCAATGAATATAGGTGTAAAAATTCTCAACAAAATACTTGCAAATTGAATTCAAAGACAAATTTAAAAAATCATGCACCATGACCAAGTGAGGTTCATTCCAGGCATGCAAGGATCGTTCAACATAAGAAAATCAATGTATTACAACACATTAACAAATCAAAAGAGAAAGATCAAATGATCATCTCAATAGATGCTGAAAAAGCATTTGATAAAATCCAACATCCCTGTTTGATAAAAACACTTCAAAAGGTAGGAATTGAAGGAAACTTCCTCAATGTGATAAAGAGCATATATGAAAAACCACAGCAAGCATAGTACTCAATGGTGAGAAACTGAAAGCCTTCCCTCTAAGATCAAGAACAAGACAAGGGTGCCTGCTGTCACCACTGTTATTCAAAATTCTGCTGGAAGTGCTAGCCAGGGCAATCCAGCAAGACAAAGAAATAAAGGCATCCAAATTGGAAAGGAAGAAGTAAAACTGTCATTGTTTGCCGATGATATGTTCTTATATCGGGAAAACCCTGAGAAATCGACAATACAACTACTAGAGCTAATAAACAAATTTATCAAAGTAGCAAGATAAATGATTAATGTGCATAAGTCAGTAATGTTTTTATATGCTACAAATGAACAAATCGAAGAGACACTCAAGAGAATAGCAACTAAAAAAACCAAGTACCTAGGAATAAACTTAACCAAAGATGTAAAAGACCTATACAAAGAAAACTACATAACTGTACCAAAAGAAATAGAAGGGGACCTTAAAAGATGGAAAAATATTCCATGTTCATGGATAGGTAGGCTAAATGCCATTAAGATGTCAATTCTACCCAAACTCATCTATAGATTCAATGCAATCCCAATCAAAATTCCAACAACCTACTTTGCAGACTTGGAAATGCTAGTAATCAAACTTATTTGGAAAGGGAAGATGCCTTGAATTGCTAAAGACACTCTAAAAAGGAAAAACCAAGTGGGAGACTTACACTTCCTGATTTTGAAAGTTATTACAAAGCCACAGTTGTCAAAACAGCATGGTACTGGCATAAAGATAGACATATTGATCAATGGAATGGAATTGAGAATTCCGATATAGACCCCCAGATCTATGGCTGACTGATCTTTGATAAGACCCCCAAAGCCACTGAACTGGGACATAACTGTCTTTTCAACAAATGGGGCTGGGAGAGTTGGATATCCATATTGAAAAAAATGAAAGAGGACCCCTACCTCACACTCTACACAAAAATTAACTCAAAGTGGATCAAAGATCTCAATATAAAAGACAGTACCATAAAGCTCCTAGAAGATAATGTAGGGAAACATCTTCAAGACCTTCTATTAGGTGACCACTTCCTAGACTTTACACCCAAAGCACAAGCATAAGAAGAAAAAAATAGATAAAAGGGAACTCCTCAAGCTTAGAAGTTTCTGTACCTCAAAGGAGTTTTCCAAAAAGCTGAAGAGGCAGCCAACTCAATGGGAAAAAATGTTTGGAAACCATGTATCTGACAAAAGACATATCTTGCATATATAAAGAAATCTTACAACTTAATGACAAGAGTACAGACAGCCCAATTATAAAATTGGCAAAAGATATGAAAAGACAGTTCTCTGAAGAGGAAATACAAATGGCTAAGAAACACATGAAAAAATGTTCAGTTTCACTAGCTATTAGAGAGATGCAAATTAAGACCACAATGAGATATCATCTCACACCAATTAGAATGGCTACCATTAAACAAACAGGAAACTACAAATGCTGGAGAGGATGTGGAGAAATTGGAATGCTTATTCATTGTTGGTGGGACTGTAAAATGGTTCAGCCACTGTGGAAATCAGTCTGGCAGTTCCTTGGAAAATAGACAGAGAATTACCCTTCGATTCAGCGATTGCCCTTCTCAGTATATACCCGGAAGATCTGAAAGCAGTGACAGGAACAGATATCTGCATGCCGATGTTCATAGCAGCATTATTCACAATTGCCAAGAGATGGAAACAACCCAAATGTCCTTCAACAGATGAGTGGGTAAATAAACTGTGGTATATACACATGATGGAATACTACATGGCTGTAAGAAGGAATGATGTCATGAAACATACGACAACACGGATGAGCCTTGAAGACATAATGCTAAGTGAAATAAACCAGGCACAAAAAGAAATATTATATGCTACCACTAAGGTGAACATTGAAAAAGGTAAAACAAATGGTTTGTAATGTAGAATGCAGGGGAACTAGTGATAGAGAGCAATTATGGAACCAGGAATGATAACCCAATAAGAACAGATAAGCTATCAAGGGTAAATTTAATGTTCTGAACCCTCAATTTGATCCTATTGGTCAATGTATCTATCCTTGTGCCAGTACCAAAACTGTAGTTTTACAATATGCTTTAAATTCAGGAAATGTGAGCCCTCCAATGCCATTCTCCTTTCTCGAGATATTTTTGGCTATTTGAGGCTCCTTATCCTTCCAAATAACCTCAAAAATTGGCTTTTCCATTTCTGTAAAATAGGCTGTTGTAAGTTACGTTGGAATTACAATGATTCTGTCCATCAGTTTGGGTAGAACTGACATCTTAATGGTATTTATTCTTCCAAACCATGAACACAGAATGTCCTTCCATTTATTTAGGTCTTTCTTGGTTTCTTTTATCAATGTTTTTCAGTTTTCTGTGTACAGAATGTCATTGCATTTATTTAGGTCTTTGTTGATTTCTTTTAGCAATGCTTTTCAGTTTTCTCTGTACATTCTTGGTTAATTTTATTCCTATATTTTTTATTCTTTTAATTGGTATTCAAATGTAATTTTTTCTTGATTTCCTCCTCAGATTGCTCATTAGTAGTGTATAGAAGCACTGATTTTTGCGTGTTGATCTTGTGTCCTGTTACTTTGATGAACTTGTTTGTCAGCTCCAGAAGCTTTGTCTTAGTTTTATGGGAGCTTTCTAAATATAGGATCACATCATCTGCAAATAGTCGCAAATTTTACTTCTTCCTTTCAGATTTTGGATGCCTTTTATTCTATTTATTTATTTTTTTGCTTAACTGCTCTTGCTAGAGTTTCCAGCACAATGTTGAATAACAGTGGTGGCAGTGGGCATCCTTGTCTTATGCTGGATCTTAGAGGGATAGCTTTCAGTCTTTCCCCATTTATTATGATACTAACTGTGGATTTTTCATCTATGCCCTTTATCATGTTCAGGAAGTCCCCTGCTATTACTATCTTTTGAATGTTTTTATCAAAAAACGATGCTGGATTTTTTCAAATCCTTTTCTGCATCAATCAAGATGATCATTTGTTTATTCTCTTCATTTTCTTGATGTGGTGTATTACCTTAATTTATGTTCTGATGTTGAATCAACTTTGCAAACCTGGGAAAAACTTACTTAATCACGGTATATAATTCTTTAAATGTGCTGTTGGATTCAATTTGCAAGTGTTGTGTGGAGGATTTTTGCATTTATATTTATAAGAGGAATTGATCTGTAATTTTATTTTGTTGTAGTATCTTTGTCTGTCTCTGGTATTAAGGTGATACTGTCCTCATAGAATGAGTTAGGTAGTGGTCCCACCTTTTCAACTTTTTGGAAGAGTTTGAACAGTATTGATATTAACTCTTCTTGGAAGAATTGGTAGAATTCTCCTGTGAAGCCATCTGGTTCTGTGTTTTTCTTTGTTGGGAGGTTTTTGATGAGTGATTCAATCTCCTTATGCTGAATAGGCCTGTTGAAATTTTGTGTTTCTTCTAGAGTCAGAGAGGGTGTTCGTGTGTTTCTAGGAAATTTGTCCATTTCATATAAGTTCCCTAATTTGTTAGCACATGGTTGTTCATAGTATGTTATCATCCTTTTTTATTTTCTGTTGGATCAGTAGAACTGTCCCCTCTGTCACTTCTGAATTTATTTATTGGCATCTTTCTTTTATTCTTTGTCAGTCAGCTAAGCATTTGGCAATTTTATTGTGTTTTTCAAAGAACCAACTTTTGGTTTTGTTAATTCTCTATTTGTTATTCTCAATTTCATTTATTTCTCCTCTAATTTTTGTGATTTCTTTCTTTCTGCTTACTTTGGGCTAGTTTGCTGTTTTTTCTCTATTTTCTCCCAGTGTGAAGTTAGATCTTTGATTTTAGCTCTTTTATCTGTTTTTTTTTTTTTAATTTTTATTGGTATTGTTCAGATCCATACAATTATCCAAAAACCGAAAGTGTACAATCAGTTGCCCCTGGTACCCTCATACAGCAGTGCATCCATAGCCACACTTAATTTTTGTTCAATTTTTAGAAGCTTTTCATTACTCCAGACAAGAAATAAAGGAAAAGATGAAAAAAGAAAAAGAAAAGGAAACTCAAATCCTCCCATATCCCTAACCAAACCCCTCAATTGTTGACTCATAGTGTTGGTATAGTACATTTGTTACTGTTTATGAAAAAATGTTGAAATACTACTAACTGTAGTATATAGTTTGCAACAGGTATATATTTCTTCCCTATATGAACCTCTATTATTAACTTCTAATTGTGTTGTCATACATTACTTCTGGTTCATGGAAGAGATTTCCAATATTTGTACAGTTAATCATGGGCATTGCTCACCATAAGATTCAGTTTTATACATTCCCATCTTTTGATCTCCAACCTTCCTTCTGGTGACATATGACTCTGAGCTTCCCCTTTCCACCTCATTCACACACCATTTGGCACTGTTAGTTATTCTCATATCTTGCATCCTATATCTTGGTACCTTATATTTCATGTCTATGAGTTTACATATTATAATTAGTTCCTATCAGGGAGACCCTGCAATATTTGTCCTTATGTGTCTGGCTTATTTCACTCGGTATATTGCCCTCGAGGTTTTGTCATCAACCCACTTTTCTTCAATATGGTTTTGTTCACACAATGTACATTCCATCCTAAGTAAATAATTGATGGTTCTCTGTATGGTCATATATTTATGTGTTCACCACCTTCACCACTATCTATATAAGGGCATCTACATTTCTTCCACAACACAGGAGGGAGAGTCAAAGAAGGTAGAGAGGCAAAAGAAAGAGGAAGAAAAATGACAGCTAGGAAGCAGCAAAAGGAAAAATAACCTTAAATCAAAGCACAGTAAAGAGTCAGACAACACCACCAATGTCAATTGTCTAACATGCCTCCCCTATGCCCCCTCTTATCTGCATTTACCTTGGTATATTGCCTTTGTTACATTAAAGGAAGCATAATACAATGATTCTGTTAGTTACAGTCTCTAGTTTACATTGATTGCATCCCACCCCCAATGCCTCCCCATTTCTAACACCTTGCAAAGTTGACATTTGCTTGTTCTCCTTTGTAAAAGAACATATTTGTGCATTTTATCACAATTGTTGAACACTCTAGATTTCACTGAGTTACACAGTCCCAGTCTTTATCTTTCCTCCTTTCTTCTAGTGTCTCACATGCCCCCAACCTTCCTCTCTCAACCGTATTCATTGTGATCTTTGTTCAGTGTACTTATATTGTTGTGTTACCATCTCCCAAAATTGTGTTACAAACCACATACTCCTGTCTTCTCCTATGACTCTGTAGTGCTCCCTTTAGTATTTCCTGTAGGGCAGGTGTCTTGTTCACAAAGTCTCTCATTGTTTGTCAGAAAATATTTTGAGCTCTCCCTCATATTTGAAGGACAGCTTTGCTGGATATAGGATTCTTGGTTGGTGGTTTTCCTCTTTCAGTATCTTAAATATATCACACCACTTCCTTCTTGCCTCCATGGTTTCTGCTGAGAGATCCACACATAGTCTTATTAAGCTTCCTTTGTATGTGATGGATTGCTTTTCTCTTGCTGCTTTCAGGATTCTCTCTTTGTCTTTGACATTTGATAATCTGATTATTAAGTATCTTGGCGTAGGCCTATTCAGATCTATTCTGTTCGAAGTACGCTGAACTTCTTGTATCTGTAATTTTATGTCTTTCATAAGAGATGGGAAATTTTCATTAATTATTACCTCTATTATTGCTTCTGCCCCTTTTCCCTTCTCTTCTCCTTCTGGGACACCAATGATACGTACATTCTTGTACTTTGTTTCATCTTTAAGTTCCCAGAGATGTTGCTCATATTTTTTCTTTCTTTTCTCCATCTGCTCCTTTGTGTGTAGGCTTTCG